>NW_025765467.1:0-162789 GCF_003918875.1 Haliotis rubra | reverse complement strand
TGTTATAAAGGAGATATATTACACAACTGTTTGTGATATGTTATAAAGGAGATATATTACACAACTGTTTGTGATATGTTATAAAGGAGATATATTACACAACTGTTTGTGATATGTTATAAAGGATATATATTACACAACTGTTTGTGATATGTTATAAAGGATATATATTACACAACTGTTTGTGATATGTTATAAAGGAGATATATTACATAACTGTTTGTGATATGTTATAAAGGAGGAAACTAAGTATACATCCACACACAAAAATGTCACATGTGCTTTCATTGTGTTCTAAAAAGTAACAAATAACTGCCCAAATAAGATAGCCAGCTTGTAAGTCAGGTGAAGTCAGGCGGTGACATCATAGTTGCGAGACGACGGCCATTTTACTTTGTTTACAGTGCTTATATCTAAATGTTTGATCCACATTTTACAGTTGGTGAGTCAAAAATGAAACATACAACTTTATGAATGACAGTAACTTCCCTCTGTGGCACTTGTCTCTGTCACACATCACTGATGTCATAGGCCACAGAGGGGAATCAAGTAGAGGCCACGTGCCACACTAGAGGCCACGTGCCACAGAGGTACAGGTGACCAGTTTCAATTAACAATATGTGAATGGCTGAAGTTTTTTAGTGCTTAATTAACTAAGTGTTAGCGGGGTATAATTAATTAATTGTTAAATCGCTACTGATGGTAGTGTGGTAATTGTGGCCTCAGAGGGAAGTGCCACAGAGGTACTAAACAACTTCTTGTTTATTGCATAGAGCCGATTACATAAAAAGAGGAATTAATCAAACTATAGACTGTATCAAAGCACCCAATAGGCTCGTTGTTACTACTTAATATACTTTGTCTATTGTTGTATATGAAGTGGATTTAATGTAATGAATTGTCACAAATGTATTGAGAATCTTCTGTATGCACAGCATCTGTAGACCCTGAAATTGAACCATTCCTGGCTTATATATTTTATATAACTGTAGTAGATGCTGATAACAATATACATGATATACACTGTTGATATATTTATATAACTGTAGTAGATGCTGATAACCATATACATGATATACACTGTTGATATATTTATATAACTGTAGTAGATGCTGATAACCATATACATGATATACACTGTTTATATATTTACATAACTGTAGTAGATGCTGACAACCATATACATCATGATATACATTGTTTATATATTTATATAACTGTAGTAGATGCTGATAACCATATACATGATATACACTGTTTATATATTTACATAACTGTAGTAGATGCTGACAACCATATACATCATGATATACATTGTTTATATATTTATATAACTGTAGTAGATGCTGACAACCATATACATCATGATATACACTGTTTATATATTTATATAACTGTAGTAGATGCTGATAACCATATACATGATATACACTGTTTATATATTTATATAACTGTAGTAGATGCTGATAACCATATACATGATATACACTGTTTATATATTTACATAACTGTAGTAGATGCTGACAACCATATACATCATGATATACATTGTTTATATATTTATATAACTGTAGTAGATGCTGATAACCATATACATGATATTCACTGTTTATATATTTACATAACTGTAGTAGATGCTGACAACCATATACATCATGATATACACTGTTTATATATTTATATAACTGTAGTAGATGCTGACAACCATATACATCATGATATACACTGTTTATATATTTATATAACTGTAGTAGATGCTGACAACCATATACATCATGATATACACTGTTTATATATTTATATAACTGTAGTAGATGCTGATAACCATATACATGATATACACTGTTTATATATTTATATAACTGTAGTAGATGCTGATAACCATATACATGATATACACTGTTTATATATTTATATAACTGTAGTAGATGCTGACAACCATATACATCATGATATACACTGTTTATATATTTATATAACTGTAGTAGATGCTGATAACCATATACATGATATTCACTGTTTAGAATACAATGAGGATAACTTACCTGAATAAAGATGTGTTACACACTGATGATACAAATATTTTTTGCATGGGGAAGTGTCTGAAATATCAAACATGACAGGTATATTTGATTATAATACTGTCTGGTGTTTTTACTAGTTTTGTTGTTAAAATAAATTGGGTGTGCAATATATAACAAACTTTATGAATAACAACTTCTTTTAGTTCGTGAGTGCGAATTTTCGATACAGTTTCTTGTACCGTTGTCAAGCTTGATTGGAACATGAAGAGAAGAGGGTGTATATATACTGAATGTAACAAAGAAAACAACATTTAATTCACATAATTGGCTTGGCAGTAAGCTGATGAAGCCAGTGAGTTGACAAAGGCAAGGCATGGAATGGAAGCCAGTGGTGTACAAATAATGAGATGTTTATACAGTAGATTGGGCTTGGTGGAGGAGGTGAGGTGAAATTGGGTTTAACGTTGTGCTTGAGAATATTTCGCTCATATGACGACGTGCATGCGTGTGTATGTGTATGTGCGCCTGCTTGTACTAGCCCAGACTGAAGCTTGTTTTATAGTGCTAGCCCACTGAGATACCATGCCGCAGTGAAGCATGAATATCCCACTCAGACACATTATACTGACTCCGAGCCGACCAGTGCTTGTTGTACCCATTAATGCCGAGCGCCAAACAGGGACCAACAAGTACCATATTTTAACGTCTTTTGGTGTGACGCGGTCGGGGATCGAACCCGCGACCTTCTGCTCTCCGCTTGGTGGAGGAGTGCATCATAAGCGGATGGAATGAAGTATCCTTGGTCTCGGTTGTTGACGGGCTTTTGGCGTTTGATGTGAATGGCTTTGGTGAGCTTGAGTTTAGTCTGTTGGATTGTTAGCAAGAATGGTGATGTCAGTCCACTCTATTTGATGATTGGGGCTTGCTTTGATGTGGTCAGAGATGGCTGATTTGCTGTTGAAATTGGTGACGGAAGTCTTTTTCTTGTGTGTTGATTGGTCGGGATGTTTTGCCTATGTAACTCTGTCCACAATCACAGATTATTTTTATTTTGTTGATGAGTCAAGAATAAGCTGATTAATTCTGTTGCTAGAAGTTCACCTTGAAGAATTGAATTCAAGTAAAAACCATTGGTATAGAAATATTTATCTGATCTTATTAAGTCATAACAGGGACAAGAAAAGCAGTAATGGAGAGATACTTCCCATGGATACCCACATGCACAATTCAGATTATTTGAAATATGTCTACTAAAACAATGAGAGTTCAAGTCACTACAACCCAACTGGAGGCAAGCATGGATTATTTTACAAAATATAGATCCAAATTTTTTCATCAACATTTCCTTGTTTGATCTGTAATGAATTAATTCCATAAACTGTCAAATTAGAAAACTAATCAATCTGTGTTCAGTAGTTTCAGTGTTGACATCAGACTGTCTTCACTTGACAGCTCCTCCTGGCTTTCTTTGCTGCTGTCTTGATTATTTTGACTAACCACGGGCTCATATTGGTATGGACGAATATGTGTAAGGCCATTGAGCCAAAATTCAACCTTTTTTGTGGGTGTTATTGTCTGTGGATTAGGGGTGAGTGATAAGACCGGTTAACCGGTATATTGCAATTGGAACTTCACAATAATATTGCTAAAAGCAGCGTAAAACCAAACTCAGTCAGTCAGTCAGCCTTTAAATGATTATACGTTAATAGTTTTGAGAATGTTTATTGGTCATAAAATGGCATTTGCGTGACTCTTAAACCATGTAAATAAATTTTGGTATGCCCTATAAATGATTAAAGTATTTTACTGTACATCTACTTTAGCTACAGATGTGCTCACCATACAGTGACAAAGGCCTTATTTAAAATGTTTGGACAAAGTATTTTACTTTGGTTAATCATTATAATTTCATTAAAAAATATTATCTGTGCTTTGAAAAATTGTTTGGAAACTGGCCTAGGAAGGGCTTAAAATATCATGAGTTTCTATAAAACTGCTATTAATTGTTATATCCTATGATATTAAGATGTCGTCATGAATAATTATGAAAAGGACTACTATGGTTATAGGTCTGCATGCACAGAGGTGTAGAGAAAGACTGAATTGAAATATTCAGTGTGAAAGTAGCTCACATATCCATACCGCCAATAATTATTCCCAATGCAATCTACACATATCCATAATTATTACATTTACCACATGCATACTTCATTGAAGTTGGTGAATGTATCACCATATGGTGTGGGGCACCTTGGTGCACCCTTGGAGTGAAGTTGGTTACACCATGTGATAGTGAGTGTATCACCATGTGGTGTGGGGAACCTTGGTGCACCCTTGGAGTGAAGTTGGTTACACCATGTGATAGTGAGTGTATCACCATGTGGTGTGGGGCACCTTGGTGCACCCTTGGAGTGAAGTTGGTTACACCATGTGATAGTGAGTGTATCACCATGTGGTGTGGGGAACCTTGGTGCACCCTTGGAGTGAAGTTGGTTACACCATGTGATAGTGAGTGAGTGTATCACCAGGTGGTGTGGGGCACCTTGGTGCACCCTTGGAGTGAAGTTGGTTACACCATGTGATAGTGAGTGTATCACCATGTGGTGTGGGGCACCTTGGTGCACCCTTGGAGTGAAGTTGGTTACACCATGTGATAGTGAGTGTATCACCATGTGGTGTGGGGAACCTTGGTGCACCCTTGGAGTGAAGTTGGTTACACCATGTGATAGTGAGTGTATCACCATGTGGTGTGGGGCACCTTGCTGCACCCTTTGAGTGTATCACCATGTGAAGTTGGTTACACCATGTGATAGTGAGTGTATCACACCATGTGATGTGGGGCACCTTGGTGCACCCTTTGGAGTGAAGTTGGTTACACCATGTGAGTGTATCACCATGTGGTGTGGGGCACCTTGGTGCACCCTTGGAGTGAAGTTGGTTACACCATGTGATAGTGAGTGTATCACCATGTGGTGTGGGGCACCTTGGTGCACCCTTGGAGTGAAGTTGGTTACACCACATAGTGAGTGTATCACCATGTGGTGTGGGGAACCTTGTGATAGTGAGTGTATCACCAGGTGGTGTGGGGAACCTTGGTGCACCCTTGGAGTGAAGTTGGTTACACCATGTGATAGTGAGTGTATCACCATGTGGTGTGGGGCAACCTTGGTGCACCTTTGAGTGAAGTTGGTTACACCATGTGATAGTGGTGTGGGGCAGTGTATCACCATGTGGTGTGGGGGTGTGGGGACCTTGGTGCACCCTTGGAGTGAAGTTGGTTACACCATGTGATGATGAGTGTATCACCATGTGGTGTGGGGCACCTTGGTGCACCCTTGCACCCTTGAGTGAAGTTGGTTACACCATGTGATAGTGAGTGTATCACCATGTGGTGTGGGGCACCTTGGTGCACCCTTGAGAAATGAAGTGGTTAAGTTGAGTTACACCATGTGATTGGTGCACCCTTGGTGAAGTGGTTACACCATGTGATAGTGAGTGTATCACCATGTGGTGTGGGGAACCTTGCTGCACCCTTGGAGTGAAGTTGGTTACACCACGTGATAGTGAGTGTATCACCATGTGGTGTGGGGCACCTTGGTGCACCCTTGGAGTGAAGTTGGTTACACCACGTGATAGTGAGTGTATCACCATGTGGTGTGGGGCACCTTGGTGTACCCTTGGAGTGAATGTTTGTATCAAAATATTAGTTCTACAGGTGCATTTAGCTGCAAAGCTCTTATATTTCATTTTGTCATTAGCAATAGTTTGTGCTTCTTTATCAGTTCTTGTAGTTGTGTTAGGTATTTAATGTGTATTATCTTATATACCATGGGCATCGAAGGTGAAGCTTAAAGGGCAATGAATATCCAAGGTCAGAGCTAAACACACTGAAATACTGGTAAGCACAAGGTGAGTGAGTAAAATGATACTGTTGTATTGGTATGTAATTTTCCTAAACTCTTGGTCATTTCCAAGACTTCCATTTACCAGTACAATAATAACTAAAGAACATTTTGTACATATTTAAATATATAAGTCCATCATAATTATTTTCCATCCCAGTGTTCTATCACACAGTAAGCCTGGAACAGTGACCAATCCACATAAATGTCAGTATTTACTCATCTGGTGGTTAGCACTGCTGTTTAGGGCAACCAAAAAATAATCTGCTGAGAAAGTTAAAATAAATGGTATAATGCTGTAATACTTCAATTCATGGGTTGAATGTGGTGACAATGTGGCAACATGGAGACAATGTGGCAAGGTATTGACAAATATGACAAAGTGGTAATAATGTAGCAAATGTTATTATACTGTGGCAACATGGAGACAATGTGGCAAGGTATTGATATATATTACAATGTGGTATCAACATAGCAAATGTTATTATACTGTGGCAATATGGAGACAAGTGCTAAATATGGATTCAGTGTGGCAGTGTGGTGAGACTGTGGCAAAGTGGCAACAATGTGTGTTGCTCAAATTCCATATTTTCTAAATCAACAATTAATTAAATCAAATATGTTCTCTTTGAACTCATTTTGACGTAGAAACATGATAAAGTAAAGCAACGCTCACATCTGAGTTCTGCCATAACAATGAACTGTGTGCTGGTCTGAACATGGAGACCTACCCTACTGTCAACATGTGCTGCTGATCATGTGAACCCCAAACCTCTGTCTTGGTGAATGTTTAACAGTCCAAGAGAATAACCCATTATACCAAAGGCACATGCACAGGTGTGTTGACATTTGTAAAATATTATAGTTGACTCTTACTTTAATTGGATTAAGTTGCTGAACTGAGTGTTCTGCATGTACAATGTGTGTTTCAAATTATGGTAAATGAGATGGTTCATTGCTTCAAATATATCAAATATAATGTCAGAAATCAAGGAAATATTGTGATTCCTTCTACCAGATGAACACATCCAACATGTTCTTTCATTCTGTCAGCTGTAGGTTTAGAGAACACTGTTGCTGCAGCAGGTAGAAGCTACATCTGTATCCTCAGTCAGGTCATACCTACAGGAACAGCAATGTGTTGCACCTTTATAAGTTTCTTATCGTGTTAGAAAGTTGATTATTTATCATGCTCAATTAAGATATACAAAGAGTCTGCTAACTATAATTTATACAGAATACAGAGTACAAGGTGATCCAATGTGTCCATGTGGTGATCCATGTGAGACGTCTTTTCATTATTTATACAGAATACAGAGTACAAGGTGATCCAATGTGTCCATGTGGTGATCCATGTCAGAACTTGTTTCATTATTTATACAGAATACAGAGTACAAGGTGATCCAATGTGTCCATGTGGTGATCCATGTCAGAACTTGTTTCATTATTTATACAGAATACAGAGTACAAGGTGATCCAATGTGTCCATGTGGTGATCCATGTCAGAACTTGTTTCATTATTTATACAGAATACAGAGTACAAGGTGATCCAATGTGTCCATGTGGTGATCCATGTCAGAACTTGTTTCATTATTTATACAGAATACAGAGTACAAGGTGATCCAATGTGTCCATGTGGTGATCCATGTCAGAACTTGTTTCATTATTTATACAGAATACAGAGTACAAGGTGATCCAATGTGTCCATGTGGTGATCCATGTCAGAACTTGTTTCATTATTTATACAGAATACAGAGTACAAGGTGATCCAATGTGTCCATGTGGTGATCCATGTCAGAACTTGTTTCATTATTTATACAGAATACAGAGTACAAGGTGATCCAATGTGTCCATGTGGTGATCCATGTCAGAACTTGTTTCATTATTTATACAGAATACAGAGTACAAGGTGATCCAATGTGTCCATGTGGTGATCCATGTCAGAACTTGTTTCATTATTTATACAGAATACAGAGTACAAGGTGATCCAATGTGTCCATGTGGTGATCCATGTGAGAACTTGTTTCATTATTTATACAGAATACAGAGTACAAGGTGATCCAATGTGTCCATGTGGTGATCCATGTCAGAACTTGTTTCATTATTTATACAGAATACAGAGTACAAGGTGATCCAATGTGTCCATGTGGTGATCCATGTGAGAACTTGTTTCATTATTTATACAGAATACAGAGTACAAGGTGATCCAATGTGTCCATGTGGTGATCCATGTCAGAACTTGTTTCATTATTTATACAGAATACAGAGTACAAGGTGATCCAGTGTGTCCATGTGGTGATCCATGTCAGAACTTGTTTCATTTCATTATTTATACAGAATACAGAGTACAAGGTGATCCCCAGTGTGTCCATGTGGTGATCCATGTGAGATGTCATTTCATTATTTATACAGAATACAGAGTACAAGGTGATCCAATGTGTCCATGTGGTGATCCATGTCAGAACTTGTTTCATTATTTATACAGAATACAGAGTACAAGGTGATCCAATGTGTCCATGTGGTGATCCATGTGAGACGTCATTTCATTATTTATACAGAATACAGAGTACAAGGTGATCCAATGTGTCCATGTGGTGATCCATGTCAGAACTTGTTTCATTATTTATACAGAATACAGAGTACAAGGTGATCCCCTGTGTCCATGTGGTGATCCATGTGAGATGTCATTTCATTATTTATACAGAATACAGAGTACAAGGTGATCCAATGTGTCCATGTGGTGATCCATGTGAACTGTCATTTCATTATTTATACAGAATACAGAGTACAAGGTGATCCAATGTGTCCATGTGGTGATCCATGTCAGAACTTGTTTCATTATTTATACAGAATACAGAGTACAAGGTGATCCAATGTGTCCATGTGGTGATCCATGTCAGAACTTGTTTCATTATTTATACAGAATACAGAGTACAAGGTGATCCAATGTGTCCATGTGGTGATCCATGTCAGAACTTGTTTCATTATTTATACAGAATACAGAGTACAAGGTGATCCAATGTGTCCATGTGGTGATCCATGTCAGAACTTGTTTCATTATTTATACAGAATACAGAGTACAAGGTGATCCAATGTGTCCATGTGGTGATCCATGTCAGAACTTGTTTCATTATTTATACAGAATACAGAGTACAAGGTGATCCAATGTGTCCATGTGGTGATCCATGTCAGAACTTGTTTCATTATTTATACAGAATACAGAGTACAAGGTGATCCAATGTGTCCATGTGGTGATCCATGTCAGAACTTGTTTCATTATTTATACAGAATACAGAGTACAAGGTGATCCAATGTGTCCATGTGGTGATCCATGTCAGAACTTGTTTCATTATTTATACAGAATACAGAGTACAAGGTGATCCAATGTGTCCATGTGGTGATCCATGTCAGAACTTGTTTCATTATTTATACAGAATACAGAGTACAAGGTGATCCAATGTGTCCATGTGGTGATCCATGTCAGAACTTGTTTCATTATTTATACAGAATACAGAGTACAAGGTGATCCAATGTGTCCATGTGGTGATCCATGTCAGAACTTGTTTCATTATTTATACAGAATACAGAGTACAAGGTGATCCAATGTGTCCATGTGGTGATCCATGTCAGAACTTGTTTCATTATTTATACAGAATACAGAGTACAAGGTGATCCAATGTGTCCATGTGGTGATCCATGTCAGAACTTGTTTCATTATTTATACAGAATACAGAGTACAAGGTGATCCAATGTGTCCATGTGGTGATCCATGTCAGAACTTGTTTCATTATTTATACAGAATACAGAGTACAAGGTGATCCAATGTGTCCATGTGGTGATCCATGTCAGAACTTGTTTCATTATTTATACAGAATACAGAGTACAAGGTGATCCAATGTGTCCATGTGGTGATCCATGTCAGAACTTGTTTCATTATTTATACAGAATACAGAGTACAAGGTGATCCAATGTGTCCATGTGGTGATCCATGTCAGAACTCATTTCATTATTTATACAGAATACAGAGTACAAGGTGATCCAATGTGTCCATGTGGTGATCCATGTCAGAACTTGTTTCATTATTTATACAGAATACAGAGTACAAGGTGATCCAATGTGTCCATGTGGTGATCCATGTCAGAACTTGTTTCATTATTTATACAGAATACAGAGTACAAGGTGATCCAATGTGTCCATGTGGTGATCCATGTCAGAACTTGTTTCATTATTTATACAGAATACAGAGTACAAGGTGATCCAATGTGTCCATGTGGTGATCCATGTCAGAACTTGTTTCATTATTTATACAGAATACAGAGTACAAGGTGATCCAATGTGTCCATGTGGTGATCCATGTCAGAACTTGTTTCATTATTTATACAGAATACAGAGTACAAGGTGATCCAATGTGTCCATGTGGTGATCCATGTCAGAACTTGTTTCATTATTTATACAGAATACAGAGTACAAGGTGATCCAATGTGTCCATGTGGTGATCCATGTCAGAACTTGTTTCATTATTTATACAGAATACAGAGTACAAGGTGATCCAATGTGTCCATGTGGTGATCCATGTCAGAACTTGTTTCATTATTTATACAGAATACAGAGTACAAGGTGATCCAATGTGTCCATGTGGTGATCCATGTCAGAACTTGTTTCATTATTTATACAGAATACAGAGTACAAGGTGATCCAATGTGTCCATGTGGTGATCCATGTCAGAACTTGTTTCATTATTTATACAGAATACAGAGTACAAGGTGATCCAATGTGTCCATGTGGTGATCCATGTCAGAACTTGTTTCATTATTTATACAGAATACAGAGTACAAGGTGATCCAATGTGTCCATGTGGTGATCCATGTCAGAACTTGTTTCATTATTTATACAGAATACAGAGTACAAGGTGATCCAATGTGTCCATGTGGTGATCCATGTCAGAACTTGTTTCATTATTTATACAGAATACAGAGTACAAGGTGATCCAATGTGTCCATGTGGTGATCCATGTCAGAACTTGTTTCATTATTTATACAGAATACAGAGTACAAGGTGATCCAATGTGTCCATGTGGTGATCCATGTCAGAACTTGTTTCATTATTTATACAGAATACAGAGTACAAGGTGATCCAATGTGTCCATGTGGTGATCCATGTGAGAGAACTTGTTTCATTATTTATACAGAATACAGAGTACAAGGTGATCCAATGTGTCCATGTGGTGATCCATGTCAGAACTTGTTTCATTATTTATACAGAATACAGAGTACAAGGTGATCCAATGTGTCCATGTGGTGATCCATGTCAGAACTTGTTTCATTATTTATACAGAATACAGAGTACAAGGTGATCCAATGTGTCCATGTGGTGATCCATGTCAGAACTTGTTTCATTATTTATACAGAATACAGAGTACAAGGTGATCCAATGTGTCCATGTGGTGATCCATGTCAGAACTTGTTTCATTATTTATACAGAATACAGAGTACAAGGTGATCCAATGTGTCCATGTGGTGATCCATGTCAGAACTTGTTTCATTATTTATACAGAATACAGAGTACAAGGTGATCCAATGTGTCCATGTGGTGATCCATGTCAGAACTTGTTTCATTATTTATACAGAATACAGAGTACAAGGTGATCCAATGTGTCCATGTGGTGATCCATGTCAGAACTTGTTTCATTATTTATACAGAATACAGAGTACAAGGTGATCCAATGTGTCCATGTGGTGATCCATGTCAGAACTTGTTTCATTATTTATACAGAATACAGAGTACAAGGTGATCCAATGTGTCCATGTGGTGATCCATGTCAGAACTTGTTTCATTATTTATACAGAATACAGAGTACAAGGTGATCCAATGTGTCCATGTGGTGATCCATGTCAGAACTTGTTTCATTATTTATACAGAATACAGAGTACAAGGTGATCCAATGTGTCCATGTGGTGATCCATGTCAGAACTTGTTTCATTATTTATACAGAATACAGAGTACAAGGTGATCCAATGTGTCCATGTGGTGATCCATGTCAGAACTTGTTTCATTATTTATACAGAATACAGAGTACAAGGTGATCCAATGTGTCCATGTGGTGATCCATGTCAGAACTTGTTTCATTATTTATACAGAATACAGAGTACAAGGTGATCCAATGTGTCCATGTGGTGATCCATGTCAGAACTTGTTTCATTATTTATACAGAATACAGAGTACAAGGTGATCCAATGTGTCCATGTGGTGATCCATGTCAGAACTTGTTTCATTATTTATACAGAATACAGAGTACAAGGTGATCCAATGTGTCCATGTGGTGATCCATGTCAGAACTTGTTTCATTATTTATACAGAATACAGAGTACAAGGTGATCCAATGTGTCCATGTGGTGATCCATGTCAGAACTTGTTTCATTATTTATACAGAATACAGAGTACAAGGTGATCCAATGTGTCCATGTGGTGATCCATGTCAGAACTTGTTTCATTATTTATACAGAATACAGAGTACAAGGTGATCCAATGTGTCCATGTGGTGATCCATGTCAGAACTTGTTTCATTATTTATACAGAATACAGAGTACAAGGTGATCCAATGTGTCCATGTGGTGATCCATGTCAGAACTTGTTTCATTATTTATACAGAATACAGAGTACAAGGTGATCCAATGTGTCCATGTGGTGATCCATGTCAGAACTTGTTTCATTATTTATACAGAATACAGAGTACAAGGTGATCCAATGTGTCCATGTGGTGATCCATGTCAGAACTTGTTTCATTATTTATACAGAATACAGAGTACAAGGTGATCCAATGTGTCCATGTGGTGATCCATGTCAGAACTTGTTTCATTATTTATACAGAATACAGAGTACAAGGTGATCCAATGTGTCCATGTGGTGATCCATGTCAGAACTTGTTTCATTATTTATACAGAATACAGAGTACAAGGTGATCCAATGTGTCCATGTGGTGATCCATGTCAGAACTTGTTTCATTATTTATACAGAATACAGAGTACAAGGTGATCCAATGTGTCCATGTGGTGATCCATGTCAGAACTTGTTTCATTATTTATACAGAATACAGAGTACAAGGTGATCCAATGTGTCCATGTGGTGATCCATGTCAGAACTTGTTTCATTATTTATACAGAATACAGAGTACAAGGTGATCCAATGTGTCCATGTGGTGATCCATGTCAGAACTTGTTTCATTATTTATACAGAATACAGAGTACAAGGTGATCCAATGTGTCCATGTGGTGATCCATGTCAGAACTCATTTCATTATTTATACAGAATACAGAGTACAAGGTGATCCAATGTGTCCATGTGGTGATCCATGTCAGAACTTGTTTCATTATTTATACAGAATACAGAGTACAAGGTGATCCAATGTGTCCATGTGGTGATCCATGTCAGAACTTGTTTCATTATTTATACAGAATACAGAGTACAAGGTGATCCAATGTGTCCATGTGGTGATCCATGTCAGAACTTGTTTCATTATTTATACAGAATACAGAGTACAAGGTGATCCAATGTGTCCATGTGGTGATCCATGTCAGAACTTGTTTCATTATTTATACAGAATACAGAGTACAAGGTGATCCAATGTGTCCATGTGGTGATCCATGTGATTCATTTCATTATTTATACAGAATACAGAGTACAAGGTGATCCAATGTGTCCATGTGGTGATCCATGTCAGAACTTGTTTCATTATTTATACAGAATACAGAGTACAAGGTGATCCAATGTGTCCATGTGGTGATCCATGTCAGAACTTGTTTCATTATTTATACAGAATACAGAGTACAAGGTGATCCAATGTGTCCATGTGGTGATCCATGTGAGATGTCATTTCATTATTTATACAGAATACAGAGTACAAGGTGATCCAATGTGTCCATGTGGTGATCCATGTCAGAACTTGTTTCATTATTTATACAGAATACAGAGTACAAGGTGATCCAATGTGTCCATGTGGTGATCCATGTCAGAACTTGTTTCATTATTTATACAGAATACAGAGTACAAGGTGATCCAATGTGTCCATGTGGTGATCCATGTCAGAACTTGTTTCATTATTTATACAGAATACAGAGTACAAGGTGATCCAATGTGTCCATGTGGTGATCCATGTGAGAACTTGTTTCATTATTTATACAGAATACAGAGTACAAGGTGATCCAATGTGTCCATGTGGTGATCCATGTCAGAACTTGTTTCATTATTTATACAGAATACAGAGTACAAGGTGATCCAATGTGTCCATGTGGTGATCCATGTCAGAACTTGTTTCATTATTTATACAGAATACAGAGTACAAGGTGATCCAATGTGTCCATGTGGTGATCCATGTGAGAACTCATTTCATTATTTATACAGAATACAGAGTACAAGGTGATCCAATGTGTCCATGTGGTGATCCATGTCAGAACTTGTTTCATTATTTATACAGAATACAGAGTACAAGGTGATCCAATGTGTCCATGTGGTGATCCATGTCAGAACTTGTTTCATTATTTATACAGAATACAGAGTACAAGGTGATCCAATGTGTCCATGTGGTGATCCATGTCAGAACTTGTTTCATTATTTATACAGAATACAGAGTACAAGGTGATCCAATGTGTCCATGTGGTGATCCATGTCAGAACTCATTTTCATTATTTATACAGAATACAGAGTACAAGGTGATCCAATGTGTCCATGTGGTGATCCATGTCAGAACTTGTTTCATTATTTATACAGAATACAGAGTACAAGGTGATCCAATGTGTCCATGTGGTGATCCATGTCAGAACTTGTTTCATTATTTATACAGAATACAGAGTACAAGGTGATCCAATGTGTCCATGTGGTGATCCATGTCAGAACTTGTTTCATTATTTATACAGAATACAGAGTACAAGGTGATCCAATGTGTCCATGTGGTGATCCATGTCAGAACTTGTTTCATTATTTATACAGAATACAGAGTACAAGGTGATCCAATGTGTCCATGTGGTGATCCATGTCAGAACTTGTTTCATTATTTATACAGAATACAGAGTACAAGGTGATCCAATGTGTCCATGTGGTGATCCATGTGAGAACTTGTTTCATTATTTATACAGAATACAGAGTACAAGGTGATCCAATGTGTCCATGTGGTGATCCATGTGAGAACTTGTTTCATTATTTATACAGAATACAGAGTACAAGGTGATCCAATGTGTCCATGTGGTGATCCATGTGAGAACTTGTTTCATTATTTATACAGAATACAGAGTACAAGGTGATCCAATGTGTCCATGTGGTGATCCATGTCAGAACTTGTTTCATTATTTATACAGAATACAGAGTACAAGGTGATCCAATGTGTCCATGTGGTGATCCATGTCAGAACTTGTTTCATTATTTATACAGAATACAGAGTACAAGGTGATCCAATGTGTCCATGTGGTGATCCATGTCAGAACTTGTTTCATTATTTATACAGAATACAGAGTACAAGGTGATCCAATGTGTCCATGTGGTGATCCATGTGAGATGTCATTTCATTATTTATACAGAATACAGAGTACAAGGTGATCCAATGTGTCCATGTGGTGATCCATGTCAGAACTTGTTTCATTATTTATACAGAATACAGAGTACAAGGTGATCCAATGTGTCCATGTGGTGATCCATGTGAGATGTCATTTCATTATTTATACAGAATACAGAGTACAAGGTGATCCAATGTGTCCATGTGGTGATCCATGTGAGATGTCATTTCATTATTTATACAGAATACAGAGTACAAGGTGATCCAATGTGTCCATGTGGTGATCCATGTCAGAACTTGTTTCATTATTTATACAGAATACAGAGTACAAGGTGATCCAATGTGTCCATGTGGTGATCCATGTGAGATGTCATTTCATTATTTACACAGAATACAGAGTACAAGGTGATCCAATGTGTCCATGTGGTGATCCATGTGAGAACTTGTTTCATTATTTATACAGAATACAGGGTACAAGGTGATCCAATGTGTCCATGTGGTGATCCATGTGAGAACTTGTTTCATTATTTATACAGAATACAGAGTACAAGGTGATCCAATGTGTCCATGTGGTGATCCATGTGAGAACTTGTTTCATTATTTATACAGAATACAGAGTACAAGGTGATCCAATGTGTCCATGTGGTGATCCATGTCAGAACTTGTTTCATTATTTATACAGAATACAGAGTACAAGGTGATCCAATGTGTCCATGTGGTGATCCATGTGAGAACTTGTTTCATTATTTATACAGAATACAGGGTACAAGGTGATCCAATGTGTCCATGTGGTGATCCATGTGAGAACTTGTTTCATTATTTATACAGAATACAGAGTACAAGGTGATCCAATGTGTCCATGTGGTGATCCATGTCAGAACTTGTTTCATTATTTATACAGAATACAGAGTACAAGGTGATCCAATGTGTCCATGTGGTGATCCATGTGAGAACTTGTTTCATTATTTATACAGAATACAGAGTACAAGGTGATCCAATGTGTCCATGTGGTGATCCATGTCAGAACTTGTTTCATTATTTATACAGAATACAGAGTACAAGGTGATCCAATGTGTCCATGTGGTGATCCATGTGAGAACTCATTTCATTATTTATACAGAATACAGAGTACAAGGTGATCCAATGTGTCCATGTGGTGATCCATGTGAGATGTCATTTCATTATTTATACAGAATACAGAGTACAAGGTGATCCAATGTGTCCATGTGGTGATCCATGTGAGATGTCATTTCATTATTTATACAGAATACAGAGTACAAGGTGATCCCCTGTGTCCATGTGGTGATCCATGTCAGAACTTGTTTCATTATTTATACAGAATACAGAGTACAAGGTGATCCAATGTGTCCATGTGGTGATCCATGTGAGAACTCATTTCATTATTTACACAGAATACAGAGTACAAGGTGATCCAATGTGTCCATGTGGTGATCCATGTGAGATGTCATTTCATTATTTATACAGAATACAGAGTACAAGGTGATCCCCTGTGTCCATGTGGTGATCCATGTGAGATGTCATTTCATTATTTATACAGAATACAGAGTACAAGGTGATCCCCTGTGTCCATGTGGTGATCCATGTGAGAACTTGTTTCATTATTTATACAGAATACAGAGTACAAGGTGATCCCCTGTGTCCATGTGGTGATCCATGTGAGAACTTGTTTCATTATTTATACAGAATATAAAGTACAAGGTGATCCAATGTGTCCATGTGGTGATCCATGTGAGACGTCATTTCATTATTTATACAGAATACAGAGTACAAGGTGATCCCCTGTGTCCATGTGTGGTGATCCATGTGAGACGTTTTCATTATTTACACAGAATACAGAGTACAAGGTGATCCAATGTGTCCATGTGGTGATCCATGTGAGATGTCATTTCATTATTTATACAGAATACAGAGTACAAGGTGATCCAATGTGTCCATGTGGTGATCCATGTGAGATGTCATTTCATTATTTATACAGAATACAGAGTACAAGGTGATCCCCTGTGTCCATGTGGTGATCCATGTCAGAACTTGTTTCATTATTTATACAGAATACAGAGTACAAGGTGATCCAATGTGTCCATGTGGTGATCCATGTGAGATGTCATTTCATTATTTATACAGAATACAGAGTACAAGGTGATCCCCTGTGTCCATGTGGTGATCCATGTCAGAACTTGTTTCATTATTTATACAGAATACAGAGTACAAGGTGATCCAATGTGTCCATGTGGTGATCCATGTCAGAACTTGTTTCATTATTTATACAGAATACAGAGTACAAGGTGATCCAATGTGTCCATGTGGTGATCCATGTGAGAACTTGTTTCATTATTTATACAGAATACAGAGTACAAGGTGATCCAATGTGTCCATGTGGTGATCCATGTGAGAACTTGTTTCATTATTTATACAGAATACAGAGTACAAGGTGATCCAATGTGTCCATGTGGTGATCCATGTCAGAACTTGTTTCATTATTTATACAGAATACAGAGTACAAGGTGATCCAATGTGTCCATGTGGTGATCCATGTCAGAACTTGTTTCATTATTTATACAGAATACAGAGTACAAGGTGATCCAATGTGTCCATGTGGTGATCCATGTGAGATGTCATTTCATTATTTATACAGAATACAGAGTACAAGGTGATCCAATGTGTCCATGTGGTGATCCATGTGAGATGTCATTTCATTATTTATACAGAATACAGAGTACAAGGTGATCCAATGTGTCCATGTGGTGATCCATGTGAGATGTCATTTCATTATTTATACAGAATACAGAGTACAAGGTGATCCCCTGTGTCCATGTGGTGATCCATGTGAGAACTTGTTTCATTATTTATACAGAATACAGAGTACAAGGTGATCCAATGTGTCCATGTGGTGATCCATGTGAGATGTCATTTCATTATTTACACAGAATACAGAGTACAAGGTGATCCAATGTGTCCATGTGGTGATCCATGTGAGAACTCATTTCATTATTTATACAGAATACAGAGTACAAGGTGATCCCCTGTGTCCATGTGGTGATCCATGTCAGAACTTGTTTCATTATTTATACAGAATACAGAGTACAAGGTGATCCAATGTGTCCATGTGGTGATCCATGTGAGAACTTGTTTCATTATTTATACAGAATACAGAGTACAAGGTGATCCAATGTGTCCATGTGGTGATCCATGTGAGAACTTGTTTCATTATTTATACAGAATACAGGGTACAAGGTGATCCAATGTGTCCATGTGGTGATCCATGTGAGAACTTGTTTCATTATTTATACAGAATACAGAGTACAAGGTGATCCAATGTGTCCATGTGGTGATCCATGTGAGAACTTGTTTCATTATTTATACAGAATACAGAGTACAAGGTGATCCAATGTGTCCATGTGGTGATCCATGTGAGAACTTGTTTCATTATTTATACAGAATACAGAGTACAAGGTGATCCAATGTGTCCATGTGGTGATCCATGTCAGAACTTGTTTCATTATTTATACAGAATACAGAGTACAAGGTGATCCAATGTGTCCATGTGGTGATCCATGTGAGATGTCATTTCATTATTTATACAGAATACAGAGTACAAGGTGATCCCCTGTGTCCATGTGGTGATCCATGTGAGAACTTGTTTCATTATTTATACAGAATATAAAGTACAAGGTGATCCAATGTGTCCATGTGGTGATCCATGTGAGACGTCATTTCATTATTTATACAGAATACAGAGTACAAGGTGATCCCCTGTGTCCATGTGGTGATCCATGTGAGACGTCATTTCATTATTTACACAGAATACAGAGTACAAGGTGATCCAATGTGTCCATGTGGTGATCCATGTGAGATGTCATTTCATTATTTACACAGAATACAGAGTACAAGGTGATCCAATGTGTCCATGTGGTGATCCATGTGAGATGTCATTTCATTATTTATACAGAATACAGGGTACAAGGTGATCCAATGTGTCCATGTGGTGATCCATGTGAGAACTTGTTTCATTATTTATACAGAATACAGAGTACAAGGTGATCCAATGTGTCCATGTGGTGATCCATGTGAGAACTTGTTTCATTATTTATACAGAATACAGGGTACAAGGTGATCCAATGTGTTCATGTGGTGATCCATGTGAGAACTTGTTTCATTATTTATACAGAATACAGAGTACAAGGTGATCCAATGTGTCCATGTGGTGATCCATGTCAGAACTTGTTTCATTATTTATACAGAATACAGAGTACAAGGTGATCCAATGTGTCCATGTGGTGATCCATGTGAGAACTTGTTTCATTATTTATACAGAATACAGAGTACAAGGTGATCCAATGTGTCCATGTGGTGATCCATGTGAGAACTTGTTTCATTATTTATACAGAATACAGAGTACAAGGTGATCCAATGTGTCCATGTGGTGATCCATGTGAGATGTCATTTCATTATTTATACAGAATACAGAGTACAAGGTGATCCAATGTGTCCATGTGGTGATCCATGTGAGATGTCATTTCATTATTTATACAGAATACAGAGTACAAGGTGATCCCCTGTGTCCATGTGGTGATCCATGTGAGATGTCATTTCATTATTTACACAGAATACAGAGTACAAGGTGATCCCCTGTGTCCATGTGGTGATCCATGTGAGACGTCATTTCATTATTTATACAGAATATAAAGTACAAGGTGATCCAATGTGTCCATGTGGTGATCCATGTGAGATGTCATTTCATTATTTATACAGAATACAGAGTACAAGGTGATCCCCAGTGTCCATGTGGTGATCCATGTGAGACGTCATTTCATTATTTACACAGAATACAGAGTACAAGGTGATCCAATGTGTCCATGTGGTGATCCATGTGAGATGTCATTTCATTATTTACACAGAATACAGAGTACAAGGTGATCCCCAGTGTCCATGTGGTGATCCATGTGAGAACTTGTTTCATTATTTATACAGAATATAAAGTACAAGGTGATCCAATGTGTCCATGTGGTGATCCATGTGAGATGTCATTTCATTATTTATACAGAATACAGAGTACAAGGTGATCCAATGTGTCCATGTGGTGATCCATGTGAGAACTTGTTTCATTATTTATACAGAATACAGAGTACAAGGTGATCCCCTGTGTCCATGTGGTGATCCATGTCAGAACTTGTTTCATTATTTACACAGAATACAGAGTACAAGGTGATCCAATGTGTCCATGTGGTGATCCATGTGAGACGTCATTTCATTATTTATACAGAATACAGAGTACAAGGTGATCCCCTGTGTCCATGTGGTGATCCATGTGAGACGTCATTTCATTATTTATACAGAATACAGAGTACAAGGTGATCCAATGTGTCCATGTGGTGATCCATGTGAGATGTCATTTCATTATTTATACAGAATATAAAGTACAAGGTGATCCAATGTGTCCATGTGGTGATCCATGTGAGATGTCATTTCATTATTTATACAGAATACAGAGTACAAGGTGATCCCCTGTGTCCATGTGGTGATCCATGTGAGACGTCATTTCATTATTTACACAGAATACAGAGTACAAGGTGATCCAATGTGTCCATGTGGTGATCCATGTGAGATGTCATTTCATTATTTACACAGAATACAGAGTACAAGGTGATCCCCTGTGTCCATGTGGTGATCCATGTCAGAACTTGTTTCATTATTTATACAGAATACAGAGTACAAGGTGATCCAATGTGTCCATGTGGTGATCCATGTGAGATGTCATTTCATTATTTATACAGAATACAGAGTACAAGGTGATCCCCTGTGTCCATGTGGTGATCCATGTGAGACGTCATTTCATTATTTACACAGAATACAGAGTACAAGGTGATCCCCTGTGTCCATGTGGTGATCCATGTGAGAACTTGTTTCATTATTTATTAGAGTGTCCATCACAGAAAATTTGTTAAGTTAGATTTTAGTTGGAAAAATCAACATATTTTTATGCAGTGCAAATGTCACACAAAGAGATTCAAGTAGCTCATGTTTTCACTACAAACCTGTTATATACTGGTATGTATATATATACCTGCCTATCATTAACTGCACACAGTTGTGTAAATATTAGGGAGCGAGAGTCCCTAGGTACGTTTCATTCTGAATATAATATTAAACCTGTACTGTTATCAACATGGACATGCATGTATAATAGTCATCTGTCAAGGGAGCACTAAAAGATATTATAATATTATATTTATATACAACCACTATATATAGTGTGGCAAAGATGTGCCATTAAGCACATACTGGTAGTGGTCATTCCTTTGGACTCTTCATGTCAGTACACCTGACATGGTAGTGGTGGTGCCCTGGAACACCTAGAGTCAGTACACCTGTCTACTGTACATCATGGTAGTGGTGGTTCCCTGGAAAACCTGTGTCAGTACACCTGTCTACTGTACATCATGGTAGTGGTGGTGCCCTGGAACACCTAGAGTCAGTACACCTGTCTACTGTACATCATGGTAGTGGTGGTGCCCTGGAAAACCTGTGTCAGTACACCTGTCTACAGCACATCATGGTAGTGGTGGTGCCCTGGAAAACCTGTGTCAGTACACCTGTCTACAGCACATCATGGTAGTGGTGGTGGTGCCATGGAGCACCTAGAGTGAGTACACCTGTCTACAGCACATCATGGTAGTAGTGGTGGTGCCGTGGAGCATCTAGAGTGAGTACACCTGTCTACAGCACATCATAGTAGTGGTGGTGGTGCCATGGAACACCTGTGTCAGTACACCTGTCTACAGCACATCATGGTAGTGGTGGTGGTGCCATGGAGCACCTAGCGTGAGGTACACCTGTCTACGGCTGATCATGGTAGTGGTGGTGCCGTGGAGCACCTAGAGTGAGTACACCTGTCCACAGCACATCATGGTAGTGGTGGTGCCGTGGAGCACCTGTGTCAGTACACCTGTCTACAGCACATCATGGTAGTGGTGGTGCCATGGAACACCTAGAGTGAGTACATCTGTCTACAGCACATCATGGAAGTGGTGGTGCCGTGGAGCATCTAGAGTGAGTACACCTGTCTACAGCACATCATGGTAGTGGTGGTGCCGTGGAGCACCTAGAGTGAGTAGACCTGTCTACAGCACATCATGGTAGTGGTGGTGCCGTGGAGCATCTAGAGTGAGTACACCTGTCTACAGCACATCATGGTAGTGGTGGTGCCGTGGAGCACCTAGAGTGAGTAGACCTGTCTACAGCACATCATGGTAGTGGTGGTGCCGTGGAGCACCTAGAGTGAGTAGACCTGTTTACAGCACATCATGGTAGTGGTGGTGGCATGGAACACCTGTGTCAGTACACCTATCTACAGCACATCATGGTAGTGGTGGTGCCATGGAGCACCTAGAGTGAGTACACCTATCTACAGCACATCATGGTAGTTGTGGTGCCGTGGAGCACCTAGAGTGAGTACACCTGTCTATAGCACGTCATGGGAGAGTGGAATTTATGGAGTATGACCTAGAGTATAGACAAATACTATTTGTCCTTATAAAATTTTTGTTCATCAGGACAATACTTGCCATTTCTTTAACGCTAGGAGATGACATAAAGAGATTGGTGAACATTGATTTGCTTCAAAGTATTTGTTTTTCAACTTGTATCAATTGGTCATAAGTTTTTGGAAACATACGCAGAATTTCTTTGTGAGACCAGTTACTCAGTAACATGCACAGATAGATGTTGTTTTGATAAGATTGGGTTTGGACATACAGTTAGACATGTGACAGGAAGATGCTGATGTTCCCACTAGACAACAGCAGTAGTGAGTGGTCAATAATTAGTGGTCCTGTGTGTACTTCACTGGTCCAAAATAACATTCAAGATTTTTTTAATTATCAATGCAAAATTCACTGGCCACCAGGACCACTGCAAACTTATCTACTGCAAACTGCGATACTGATGAATGTTTAGCCAGGGACCACAGGACCAGCGTAAGTTCGCACACTGGGATGGTGTGCATATCAATTTGTCTCACTCTGAAAGATATCTTGATTAAACTGGTGATCATAATCTCGAACTGGTATTAAATGTAGTTATATTGGCTATATAAATCACATATGCATTTGCCAATGCAACTACAGTCTGTTTGATTATATTTGAGACCGACGAATTGCTAATTAACACAAAAATCTAATAATTGCAACAAAACCAAATTTTGCACAGTCACATGAAATCAACAGACCAACTCTGATGATTTGTCTCATAATTTTGGACACCTGAATAAAAATGACCAATCATAAATGGTAACTTTAAATAACAGAAATCTTTCGCTATATTTTATGAGGGGGGGACCACTTGCTGGTAGCACAGCCAGGTAATCAACAAGCGTGTGTAGTGAAATTTCAATTTCACATGTGCAACTTGCACACCTGGCTCTTCTACCAGTTACCATTTATGATTGGCAATTGTTTACACCTCATGAATTTAAGTGATCCATTCATCTAACTCTTGACCTGTGAAGATCTGTGTTAGAATTTGTCTTCAGCAACCCATGCTTGTTGTAAGAGGTGACAAACGGGATGGGGTAGTCAGGCTCACTGAGTTGGTTGACATATGTCATTGTATGCCAGTTGCGCAGGTCGATGCTCATGCTGTCGATCACTGGATTATCTGGTCTAGACTCAGTTATTTACAGACTGCCACCATGTAGCTGGAATATTGCTGAATGTGTGGTTAACCAACCAACAAACAAATCACCTAATTCTTTCTGCCATTCCTTTGATGACTCATGGAATCACTTAGGGGAGATAACTGACACTATTTTCTGGTGTTGAAATTTTATATGAACTCTATGAACTCTCTCTTATATGAAGTCATGAGATAATAGAGCATGAGTGCAGTTACTGATTTGCCTGTATCCTATTGTTAACAACATGTTCAATTCCATTCAGGATGGAAAATAGAATACGAGGAAAATATAGAGATAAAATACGGAAGACTTCTGCCATCAGCGCCAATGGTGAGTGTTGGCTGTGGACAGGCTATCAGCGGAGGTATGGGGGTGTAAAGTATGGCCAGATTAATGTTAAGTTAACCACCGGTGGTAAATGGAGAGCTGTCCATGTTCACAGTTTAGTGTATATGCTAGCCACCAACCAGGTACGTTTAGATGAAGATGTGTCCCATCTCTGTGGGAACACCTTGTGTGTGACCAAGGGGCACCTGCTACTGGAGCCCCACACAATGAACCTGCGCAGGAAGTCTTGCATGGTCAGTGGTGTGTGTGTAGGGCATGGGGTGGAGGTACCAAGGTGCTTGGTGACCCTCAAGCTGTGAGGGCATGGGGTGGAGGTACCAAGGTGCTTGGTGACCCTCAAGTTGTGAGGGCATGGGGTGGAGGAACCAAGGTGCTTGGTGACCCTCAAGCTGTGAGGGCATGGGGTGGAGGTACCAAGGTGCTTGGTGACCCTCAAGCTGTGAGGGCATGGGGTGGAGGTACCAATGTGCTTGGTGACCCTCAAGCTGTGAGGGCATGGGGTGGAGGTACCAAGGTGCTTGGTGACCCTCAAGCTGTGAGGGCATGGGGTGGAGGTACCAAGGTTAGTTAGTGTTGTATATGGACATAAGGAGTGTGTCAGTGTGGTATATGGACATAAGATGTGTTAGTGTGGTATATGGACATTAAATGTGTTAGTGTGGTATATGGACATTAGATGTGGGTTACTGTGGTATATGGACATTAGATGTGTTAGTGTGGTATATGGACATTAGATGTGTTAGTGTTGTATATGGACATCAGGTGTGTCAGTGTGGTATATGGACAGTAGGTGTGGGTTAGTGTGGTATATGGACAGTAGTGGTGGGTTAGTGTGGTATATGTTCATTAGGCGTGTTAGTGTGGTATATGGACATTAGATGTGTTAGTGTGGTATATGGACATGAGGTGTGGGTTAGTGTGGTATATGGACACATTAGATGTGTTAGTGTGGTATATGGACATTAGATGTGTTAATGTGGTATATGGACAGTAGGTGAGGGTTAGTGTGGTATATGGAAATTAGATGTGTTAGTGAGGTATATGGACATTAGAAGTGATCGTTTGGTATATGGACATTAGATGTGTCAGTGTGGTATATGGACATTAGGTGTGTCAGTGTGGTATATGAACATCTGGCGTGTTAGTGTGGTATATGGACATTAGTATAATATGTTTTGGGACCAGGTTCAGTTTTGGTTGGAGCATTAGTTGATTCATTGTTTAGTTGTTTTCCACTGACAAATACTGCTTTGATATTTAGCACTGACCAAATACTGCTGTGATATTGACCACTGACCAGATACTGTTTTGATATTTACCACTGACCAAATACTGCTTTGATATTGACCACTGACCAAATACTGCTGTGATATTGACCACTGACCAAATACTGCTGTGATATTGACCATTGACCAAATACTGCTGTCATATTGACCACTGACCAAATACTGCTGTCATATTTACCACTGACCAAATACTGCTGTCACATTGACCACTGACCAAATACTGCTGTCATATTGACCACTGACAAAATACTGCTGTCATATTGAATGTATACTGATACTTGGGTTCTACAGTGACAGACTTTATTTAAACATGAGAAAATCAAGATGCGATTAATCCATTTGAGGTAGTGGTTTAATATGCATGTTCCACAAAGAGGAAAGGTGCTTGTTGGGTAAAACAGTGGATTTAGACCCTGAAGCCTTTAACATTGTCTGAACAAACTTACAACTCTGTTTATCATCAGTATTTCACAGTGCTACATTACAATGTGGGGAAACATGTTTCTGATTCTTGTTGGTATGTTTCCTTCAAAACAACTGCTGGCTTGTTTCATAAACCTCAGAAGTAAATAGAGGATATTATATGAGTGCCCATGTCATACTATGTTTACGACACGAGCGCCTAAATGTTGGTATTTCCTGAGCGAGAGCGATCTTTAGGCATGAGAAATGTAACGTCACCATGACAAGTGATATTTTGCCCTAGGGCATCGTATGAAAAATATGAACACCGATATGTTCACCCTCGTAGGTAATAATGTTGGTTATGTCCATGTTTCCATAGAAAAAGTAGTTTTGTATGCAAATTGTTCCCAAAACTGTTAATAACTCAAGCCTAGATTTGTTAGCGGTTTCTCCTGTTGATTTTTGTTTTCTTATATTTTTTTTGTTATCTGTATATTATGTTTTTGTTATGTGAAAGAACAGTTTATATGTTTCTCATAGAATATTTTACTAGAGAGGGTACTGAAAATGTGTTAGAGCTTCAGTTTCTCCATGTCAGCATTATCAGGGTCTGTGAACACATCTCCAGTGCTGCTTCCCTTCCATGGTCTCATGGGCCATGTGGTCAGGGGAGTGATGTCATCGTGTGTTGTGTCTGTTCATCCGCCAGTCTGTGATCTGTAACATCCCCTGACACACCGTGCATGTGTCATGTCTGTTCATCTGTCAGTCTGTTATCAGTAACATCCCCTGACACACCGTGCATGTGTCATGTATGTTCATCCGCCAGTCTGTGATCTGTAACATCCCCCCACACACTGTGCATGTGTCATGTCTGTTCATCTGTCAGTCTGTGATGTGTAACATCCCCAGACACACTGTGCATGTGTCATGTATGTTCATCTGCCAGTCTGTGATGTGTAACATCCCCCCACACACTGTGCATGTGTCACGTCTGTTCATCCGTCAGTCTGTGATGTGTAACATCCCCAGACACACTGTGCATGTGTCATGTCTGTTCATCTGTCAGTCTGTGATGTGTAACATCCCCCCCCCCCACTGTGCATGTGTCATGTCTGTTCATCTGTCAGTCTGTGATGTGTAACATCCCCCCACACACTGTGCATGTGTCATGTCTGTTCATCCGTCAGTCTGTGATGTGTAACATCCCCAGACACACTGTGCATGTGTCATGTCTGTTCATCTGTCTGTCTGTGATCTGTAACATCCCCAGACACACTGTGCATGTGTCATGTCTGTTCATCCGTCAGTCTGTGATCTGTAACATCCCCCCACACACTGTGCATGTGTCATGTCTGTTCATCTGTCAGTCTGTGATGTGTAACATCCCCTGACACACCATGCATGTGTCATGTCTGTTCATCCGTCAGTCTGTCATGTGTAACATCCCCAGACACACTGTGCATGTGTCATGTCTGTTCATCTGTCTGTCTGTGATCTGTAACATCCCCCCACACACTGTGCATGTGTCATGTCTGTTCATCTGTCAGTCTGTGATCTGTAACATCCCCCCACACACTGTGCATGTGTCATGTCTGTTCATCTGTCTGTCTGTGATGTGTAACATCCCCAGACACACTGTGCATGTGTCATGTCTGTTCATCTGTCTGTCTGTGATCTGTAACATCCCCCCACACACTGTGCATGTGTCATGTCTGTTCATCTGTCAGTCTGTCATCTGTAACATCCCCCCACACACTGTGCATGTGTCATGTCTGTTCATCTGTCAGTCTGTCATCTGTAACATCCCCAGACACATTGTGCATGTGGTGGTATGACCTCTCCCTAACACATGCCTACGCTAGATATTCAACATGGCTGCCTTGACCTGTATGTTGACTGTCGTCATTAAGCTGAGTATGTGTGTAAAATATGGCTACATGATGTCACAGTCAATTTACATAATTAATCTCACAGCAGACTGACTTTCTTAGATGAACTTTAACTCTTATCTGAAACAGATGGAATGTTAGACGGAATGTTAGATAGAATCTTAACCCTAGTGTATTTTTTATGAAATACATGTGCATATCCACACTCACAGACAAAAATTTCGAGGTTAGTTTCAGAATGTTTCACTTTTATCCCCTAATGTTGATACATTCAGTATGAAAATTAACTGGAGTGACAGTCACCATGCACAATGTACTAGTTTGTGTACTAAGAAAACAGTATCAAAAATCACTGTGTCACCATAGGAATACTGTTGTGTATTTATTTTACATTTGTTTGGGCCAGATTACACCATGCAAGTGTCTCTAAGTATGGCCAAGTAGATGAGAAATGAGTTATTCATCAATGATAAGGTGCCCACACACATCACAGCTCTCACAGACAACTCAGCCAGAAGGCAGAAGCACAGACACTCCATTGCCTTGCGCACAGTACAGTTAGAGTCTGTTAGAGGGATATTTATAATTTTATATAAATTCTCATTTAAACTTTTAATTATTACTTTAGAGACTTGTACAAGAATGGGTGAATCCATACAGACTTGCACAACTCTAGATCTAAGGTTTTAAATAATAGCTTACATTATATTTTCTAAAACAAAATATGAATAAAACCAAAACATTGTCCCTCTAACAGACTTGCGTCCTTAGTACTGTCCGCTTATCTAGACTTGCCTTTTTAAACGGATATAACTACTATACATCCATGGGCTTAGCATTCAGTATAGCCGTAGAGCAAGGCTAGATCCCACAGAGCCAAACGCTCGCTCCTATCACAGTCTCCTGGCTGTCTCGCTGTCAAGCCAGCCAGCCAGCCAGCCAGCCAGCCAGCCAAGCAGCAGCTGTGCTAAAAATAGCCCGCTGTAGCCGCGATACACGTTGTGTCTCAGACACCAGCCCGGCTCTGGTTGAAGTCGACATCACAGCTGAGTTGGCTGGACACGTGGATAATGTCCGTTTAGCAACACTGTGTATATTACATTACTTAACCAGATTAGAACAGTCTCTCATGCATATTTAAAAACTCAAATATTGGGTCAAAGTGATCTGTTGAACCATACAAGAGGGATTCTACAGAAAATTGTTGCTATGAATACTTAGAAAGAAACTTTACATAATCATTAATCATTGAAGTAACATTTTCACAATTATAGAAATAATGGGAAACGTCCTCCAAAGTTTTACAGTCGTCACATTCTGGTGATTCACTTAAGTGAAGTTTAAACAATCATTTCTTACATGGCACAATATTGTGTATAATCTTGAAATGTAATTCGTTTAACTTGTTGGATAACGGAAGGGTTGTCAAAAGACCATACATTTTGCTAGTATGTGATGAATCATTAAAGGTACATGTATATGGTAAAGTGACCTTGTTATCCACAATCATAGAATAAAAGTGTGTAGACTTAATCTTATCATTCATAATATTTCCCTGTAACTTAGGTAGTGTGTTTACAAAAACTTAATTTCTGGACTATATCTATAAAACATATTGCTCCCTATTGCCCTTTGAACAGCTCTTTTGATGTTGTAAAAATATCTACTGTTAATATTCAAATTATATATCTCTTGTAACTCTAGTCGAGTTCTTAACTGTCCACTTTCATCAAGCAAATCTCTAACATATACAATGCCAGCTTTTACCCATTCATCATTATACACAGACTTCTTATTCAAAATGACTAATTTATTATTCCAAATTATTTGACTAAATATATCTTCATCAATGTTAACAGTATAAGTTTCACTATACTGATATCAAAGTTTCTATGGAGCATTTCATTATAGATTTGAAATATGCTCTGGAAATATATAAATATTCAAAGGTAAAGTTTATGTATTTAGAAGCACTCATGTTAGATTTACAATAAAATTATAATTGGTAAATATTTGAGTTTTTAAATTAGGACTTAAAATACTCTATATAAAAGTCTCACTATACCAATATCAAAGTTTCTATGAAGCTTTTCATTATAGATTTTGCAATATGCTCTGGAATTATATGTAGGTAAAGTTTGTGTATGTAGAAGCACTCATGATATATTTACAATAGAAAATATAATTGATAAAGGGTTAAGGCTATAAACCAGTAGTCCCTGCCGAGGCTGAATAAAAACTGTTTGTTCCATTGAAAAAAGAATAAAACAGTCTCTCGTAGCTTATACGGAATCTACAGACACAAACGCGCCGATTACACTTAGATAACAAACTGAAACATTAACCTGATAATAAGTCGCTTGAGTATCTCTTGAGAAGGGAGGTTTGACGAGGATACCACGAGGATAGAAAACACATTCCCATATACACGAGAACATGTATACACATTCTTCTTTTTGTACTGCTGAATCGAGATGTTATTCATTAATCCGTTTCAGTAAAATGTGCGTAGCTGACGACATACAAGATTGCAAACTTAGGATGACTGACAAAACATCAGATCGATTTACTTTTAAGAAATCGTGTTCGTGTCAGTGTCACCTGTAGCGCTAATATAAATATTTTAGGCACACCATCCACACATTTGATTTGTTCTGTGACGCAATATTCTCGGCAACACTGGTTGTCTATATGTTGTTAAAATAGGGCTGTTATCGATACATTTGCCTCTACGCTTTACGTAGACTAACGCTTAGTGTCTGAATATACATAAATTTGATAGTAACAAATAAACCCATTTAAATTAAAAAGGAGCCCCAGTGAGATGGGGAATTCTAGACTTGCTTCATTAAGAGCTTTGGCATTGCAGGGAATGCAAGGCAATAGGGAAATAATGTGGCTCAGGGACTGTTCACATCATGATTTATCTCTCAACTCACGGGTGCCCCTTTTCAATTTTAATGGAATTATTTGTTTTCATCAAAATTATACACATTCAGAGACTAAGCATTAGTCTAGGGCGTCGAGCTACGATCAACAGTCCAACAGCTCGCTCACCAACTGTCTCCTAGACTAACATTTAGTCCAGAAATATAGTTATCTACTTCAACAATATAAGTACAATATGATCCAAATGGATCCACGATCAATGTTTCATTTTGTTAGCTTAAATATGGAAACGCCAAGTCATAATCGAGTTGAATTGCTGCTTGACAACCGTACAAGAATCTGTATGGAAACGTCGCACTCACGAAATAAATAAGTTGTTATCCATCAAGTTTGTTCAGCATTGTATGGGAGACCGTTCTCTACTCCAGATAACACTCGCTCTGTCGTGTGACATCACTTCAGCTACAATCACGCTTTATCATCCCAGGCTTAGACTTGCACAGGTCTCTATGGTAATAATTAATAGTTTCATAGAATAATTCTAAAAATAATATAAGTGACATACTGGCGTCCTTATCTAGGCTTGCTTCTTTTAAGGAAAGAAGTACTATACATGAAAGGGCGAAGCAATAAGGACAGCCTTGGAGTAAGGCTATCCCAGGCTGTATACAGCTGTATTTCATATGTTGTTACAGATTCTGTGTGTCTCATATTTACCCAGGTTGTATTGCAATTACATTTGCAAAGGATATGATTTCTTCACATATTTTTATGCATTGCTTATTTCAGAGACCATGCGTAATTCCACCTCTTCAACATCAGTTTGTATTGTTCTCTGAGATCATGAAAAATACTGCATGAAAATGTACTACACGTTGGTATAATTTTCCCAGCCGAGATATGAACTCAGAATCCAGGAAAAGCCGTGCCAGTGATTTCATATACAAAACTTTAACGAACATGTTCACCTTGTTGTTGCATAAGCATGGCGTGGTCTTATTTATTACCAAACGCCCTAAATAAAGCAAGTCTAGAGTTTCCTCCGGTTGGGGATCTCTAATATCGCAGATATTCTTTTCGATGGAGCTGTTTGTTTCTATATGAAATAAATATTTGCAAAGACTAAGCCTAGGTATAGTGGACGTACGATGATGACTTTTATCAAGGGCGTACTTACCATTATGAAAAAAACGCCCGGGCTTACACATGATGTTTGCTAAAGAGAACCATGATAGTTGGGCAAGACCTCCATACTATCTAAATAAAAAACGTTACAACCTATCGGTCTGACGAATAAAGGGGCTTGCTACGCGCCTTCTATGTTGGTGACCACCAGACCTTCGTGTCTTTACGAAGATTAAAGGTTGAAAACAAAGGTTGTTTGAGATGGCCCCCGACTCGACATCATGTATTGTATACTGTGAAGCATTTCGAGTCGGGGGTCATCATAAATTTTTCATATATATTTTCATATATTTCATATATTTCATATATCTTTAATCCTCCCAAAGACACGTGGGCCTGTGCCCTCTGCCTCCCCAGAACAAAATGGGTGACACCGAAATAGTTTCCAAATGTTGCCAGCCTGTCGGGCTAGCTATGCCTGAAAGTTAATAGCCCACAAAATAATTCACTAGCCCGAAATTTGAATGTAGAAACTTACCAAAGATTACAAAAAAGGTGAGAATAAGATATTGTCGGTATGACACGGGTTTCATCATTAAGCTGCTATATAATATGATGTACATTTAAAAGTGTATTATAATGACTTAAGAAGTCGGAGAGAGTGATATATTTACAAAATGACCCCATGAAAATTCACCAGCAATAGCAGGTCTGGTGTGGATTTTTACACTGCTGACCTGTGGTAGCCATTACCTCACCGAGAGAGACACTGCTGACCTGTGGTAGCCATTACCTCACCGAGGGAGACACTGCTGACCTGTGGTAGCCATCACCTCACCGAGGGAGACACTGCTGACCTGTGGTAGCCATCACCTCACCGAGAGAGACACTGCTGACCTGTGGTAGCCATTACCTCACCGAGAGAGACACTGCTGACCTGTGGTAGCCATTACCTCACCGAGAGAGACACTGCTGACCTGTGGTAGCCATTACCTCACCGAGGGAGACACTGCTGACCTGTGGTAGCCATTACCTCACCGAGAGAGACACTGCTGACCTGTGGTAGCCATCACCTCACCGAGAGAGACACTGCTGACCTGTGGTAGCCATTACCTCACCGAGAGAGACACTGCTGACCTGTGGTAGCCATTACCTCACCGAGGGAGACACTGCTGACCTGTGGTAGCCATTACCTCACCGAGAGAGACACTGCTGACCTGTGGTAGCCATCACCTCACCGAGGGAGACACTGCTGACCTGTGGTAGCCATTACCTCACCGAGGGAGACACTGCTGACCTGTGGTAGCCATTACCTCACCGAGAGAGAGACATGGTTAGTTATGGGGAGAGTAGAAAAGAATGATGGATTGGTTTTCAAAGTGCGCACTATCTGTTAGTCAGTTAGCTGTCGGATAAAGTTTTTATCTTTGACATTGAAAATAGTGTTACAGAAAATATGTCCTCAATATAAATGTAAGGCCCGTGAAGATCCGGGCTAGAATTGATCTTCAGTAACCCATGCTTGTCGTTAGAGGCAACTGACGCGATCGGGTTGTCAGGCTCGCTTACTTGGTTGACACATGCCACCGTATACCAATTGCGTAGATCGATGCTCATGCTGTTGATCACAGGATTCTCTGGTCAAGACTTGATTATTTACAGATCGCCGCTATATAGCTGGAATATTACTGAGTGCGGCGTAAAACTAAACGCACTCACTCACTCACTATATACGTGCAAGCATTTGTCATTTGGAAGGAGACGACAGAAAGCGTGTCGGCGAAAACGATATCGTTTGGTAGACTATCCTTTCTCCAAGGCTGTAGTCAATGATAAGTACATGGTTATAATGCGATTATACTTCCTTAAAATGGGCAAGTTTAGTCAGTTATTGCGACAACTTGTTCGTAGTATTTACAAAATCTCGGACTTGAGATTTAAACTAATGATCCCTTCCTTAGAGACTGGTATATAATATCTGTGTGTGCAAGTGTAACGACTGGCCTAGGCATCCAAGCTCAGTGTTGTCGTCTGTGGGTATTGTGAGTATGTGACTTTACAACCTGCGCACCCTCCAATGGACGAGGGGCGGTGGGGTAGCCTAGTGGTTAAAGCGTTGGCTCGTCACGCCGAAGACCCGGGTTCGAATCTCCACATGGGTACAATGTATGAAGCCCATTTCTGGTGTCCCCCCACCGTGATGTTGCTGGAATATTGCTAAAAGCGGCGTAAAACCAAACTCAGTCAGTCAGTCAGTCCAATGTACGAGTCTATGAGTTCCACAACCCACCAATGCAGGAAGTTGAGCTAAAATTCTAATATATATTTGGAGAGACGTTTACGATGAGATACAAAGTTTATATTCTGACACTGACATGCAGATGCAATAACGCAATTTGAGCTGTGACCACAGACGCGTACTCGATTCATGAAGTGGCCAAGATAGGACCTCACTCCCCCCAGTCGACATTGATTGGACCCGTCCGTCGTTCAGCCCGCGGACTCCGCAGGACAAAACAGGTCTGAAACTGAAGAAAGTCTCAGGGCTCCTTTTCATTATCTATATTTTGTTTTTACTATGAACTTTTTTTCAGTAAAATATGTTCATTTCAGAGACTAGTTGTTAGTCTAGTGTCTTCTTGACATCAGTGTGAATGCGTGGCTTTTGGAATAGATTAATGTCTTGTGTAGACTAACGCTTAGTCTCTGGATATGTATAATATTGATAGTAACAAACAAACCCATCTATATTGATAAGGAGCCTCAGGGATACCAGAGATGGTTGAACCTGAGGAAATCTAGTCCTGCTTCATTTAGGGCTGTAAGCATTGCAGGGAGGGAGGGCAAGGCAGTAAGGAAAATAATGTAGTTCAGGGACTGTGAGACAGTCTAGCAACAGGCTGGCTTGTCAGATGGAGTTCCTGTGGTTTTGTTGGAGATTTTGTTTTTTTGTTTTTAGCTTCAGCTTTAAATACTGATATATTTTTACTTGGACATTGGGCATTAATACTAAGGCAAACATTTAATGCAACAATGTATGTTTTAGTGAAAAAAAATTCAATCGAATGAATCATAATTATGTTGTTATGACTTTTTAGGAACAATTTCTCTCTTTTTAGTTTAATAACCAGACAACAGTAGTCGGTCCTACACTAACAAATTGGACATCGTAAATAATTTCACCAGGCATTTCTTTAAACAAGGACCTTTGTGGTTGAGTAATTAATGATTTTCCTGGTTTCGAAACCAGCAATTTGGTCATAATTTAGACGAGGTTGTTTCTAAATGATATTAATGCTATACAAATGTTGGCGGCTCTATGGCGTGTTACAGATTGATGTATGCGGACTGCAGCAGCCTTCTTGAATGTCAGGTGTTACGTTATTACCTTGGCAATGTGGTCTATCATCAGTATCTGTAGTATCAATACTGTGGACGTCACGTCACTTATTGACTAACAACTATAGTCTCTGAAATGATATATTTTAGAAATTAGAAAAAAAAGTTGATAATAAAAAAGCAAATATAAGGAAAAGGAGCCCGGATACTTTCTTCATTTTCAAAAACTGTGGACATCTAGACTTGCCATATAATCTAGACTTGCATGGGCTTCATTTGATATATTTGTATCAGGGTCCGTATGACAGACCACGTGAGTGATACCAGGATTTAAATGACTATGGATTTATGACATTACCGTCCCCAGTCATTTCTGGGTGTAAAATACACGCCATGGCGTGTGGGTGTGACTCTACGTATACTGAAGTAATGGTGAATTATTACATCACCCTGTGATCTAAATGGACCGAGTTGTTGTTTCATATAGGTATTATCGTCAGTGACAGATTCAGCACTCCGTATAACGTTTTCTTTGATAGCAATGGTAAGTCTCGAATTAAAAAGGGGTGAGAGGTTGTTTTGTTAATTGGTTGTAGTGTAATGCCGCACTCAGCAGTATTCCAGCCTTTTGGCGGCGGTCTGTAATTAATCAAGTCTGGACCAGACAATCCTCTGGACCAGACACTCCAGTGATCAACAGCATGAGCATTGATCTACACAGTTGGGATACGATGACAAGTGTTAGCCAAGTCCGCGAGCCTGACCACCCGATCAAGTTTGTAGCCTCTCTCGACAAGTATGGGTTACTGAAGACCAATTCTAACCCGGATCTTCACGGGTAAGATGCGAGGTGGTGCTTTGACTTTAGATATCTGTCACAACATGTAGAGCGGTGTCGGGTATTACCGAACAGCTAACACCACATCCCGCCTAATTCCTACTGTGTTTCATCACACGTAACAGTAATTAATACACACAACGAACCCCTCAATGTGTATCATTCCCGTTTGAAGACGAGTTAATCCCGTCCAGTAAACCTGTTTCATGCAAATATTTGACACGATCTAATTTTCAGATTTTGCACTCTTGTCGGACTCTGCCGAACAGTCACGTCGGGCTATTCCGAACACTCTCGTCGGGCATTTGCGAACAATGACGTCGGGCATTTCCGAACACTCGTGTCGGGCTATTCCGAACAACGGCGCCGGCTGACGACCTCTATGACGTGTGTTTATGCTGAAGAGCGGTCATTTCGTACATATTATATACTCTGATATCCAGCCTTTTACTGAAATTTGTATAATTTAGTCCGTTCCAAAATATAGCAGGAATATTGTTGAGTGCGGCGTTGAACATCAAGCCAACCAATCAATATTTGAAACGTGCGCGAGTTTTTTTTCCACTCGACATTATGGATAAAAGGAATTCATGTAGATTAATTACAATTTCAGGAAGTGTTTGTTCCGAATAAGGAATAAACGTCACTATAGTGAAATTTTACAAAGAATGAAAAACAACAAGACGGCGTACTGTTTATAGTGGCGTGTTCTTATCTTAATATTCAAAAGTGTCCTCACTCAATATATTGATATACCAGTCCACGCCCTATAACGGTATTGTGTAATATTGTGTAATAGTGTAACCATAACTCATATATTATATTAGAGAATACGTGACGTTGCCAACAAGGTCAGACATGTTATTGTTTGATATGGTATCTCAACATCCAGATAATCATGATAACTTTCTCCGGTAACCATGCAGGTAAAACAAGTCACATTCAAATACTGCCATGAGCGCATGCATCATATGAAATAATACTTTGCAATTTACGCATATCAGGATGTCAAAAACACTTCATGTGGTTAAAAGTTATTTATCAGGTGTGGTGCTGAGCAGTTATATACCAGGTAACAACTCTTTCATATGTGCGGAGGTATTTTCTTATTCTCTGTGGTACAAAGTTGGCATGAACGATTCACCACGTGACAGTTCCATCTACAACTTTCGAGGACACCGGTTAAGCCACCAGCAACAAAAGCTAGGCCACCTCACTGGGTATCATGGGGACTTACGGTGCCTCAGCTTCCTGCACATACCCAAGTAGGATTTAAGTCGTCACTTTAGCTACTGGTGGTTGTGGACAACATTAGCCTATCTAAAGAAAGATCAAGAGTTTTTATGAAAGTTAAAGGTTGGAGGGAATTACCAGTAGACAATAATGCACAATCTGTGGGGTAAACTGTCACCAGTTATTGACAAATACAAAAATCGTTTGAGTACTGATCTTAACCTGATTAAGAATTATTGATAGGCATTGATCAATACACTTTACTAAATCACACCACACCGAGTCTCCTTAAAGAAATATGGTCCGTTTAGCCAGGTAACATGTTAACCATGAAAACACGTGTGATTCCACTTACGTGTAATTTAACAATGTCAATTCAGTAATTTGATGGACAGTAGGCCTAAACACAGATGAAATATGCCTTCATCTTTGTTCAAAATATAGCAATTTGAAGGTAAACATTCACTATTAATATATTCAGTAGAAAAAACACTCAAACAGAAATTCCATGAAAAAGAGTGCTGTATTAATTATTAACAGTATCACTTGATTGATGTTTTGTTCAAAATGCAGTTCTTATATTTACTTGTAAATCACATAACTGCCAGGAATCAAACAGGTATTCCTGAACAGTGTCTGTACATTCGCATTACAAATGTGTTCCAGTGTGTATCTACATATCAGATTTTTTTTCAAATATAGATCACTTATCTTTATTTAATAATCTTTTTTTCATTGATTTGATATATGTCTGGTCGCTTTCTCATTGAAACATTATTTCAGTAAATGTATATTATGGAGAAAACAGAACTGTTTGTGTGCAAAGAGACTTGATCACATCAGGGCATTAATTCCCACAGTGTCCGTGACACTTTCTATTATTTCACGTCTGAATGCAAAATATGGGGCATAAATACTGAAAAAAATACTGGAAGCCTTACTCTAAATACATGATTAATGCGTATGTTGTTTGATGATATGTGGACGTATTTTATGGAAGACAAAATTAATTGGCCACGAAAAATAATGGAATTACGTATTTCAACAAGGACAAGGGTCCATTGTTTGGAGTTGTCTCATTTATTAATATTTGGCTTGGGAGCACGCGATAGCTTGGACAATAAAACCCATTCCTTGATGAAACAATCATCGTGTTTTTCAGCAGGGCACGTTTCCAAATGTAATGTTTATTTATATACACAGGACAAGTTAAATTCTAACACCTACGGAATAGTGAATGGAGACACGCATAATTTTATCGTGTTTTGTGTTTTTTTTTTGACGGTTCATAAACCACACGTATGAATTATTACCGTTTGTTTTATTGTCAGCAAATAAGTGACGCCATAGGCATAGCGAAAATTGCTGAGGCCAATGACGCTTGTTCGGTAAAGGACGACAGGTCTACACAGTGAAGGGTTGGTGTTGATCGGACTGTACAGTCTGTACATGGCTAACAAAGCCTTACTTTGTGGTTTGGTACTGCGTAATTTACTGAAATAGACATGGTGCTATATTTAGAATGGGGTATCCCTGTTTTGACCAAGACTTGTTGGCTTAGCCATCTCATCGCCGAGATACGCACCACGTTTAAGAATGTAATTTCTGTTGCTTGTATTTTCGTCAATTTTCTTCTCTGTGTCTTTTGAAGTATATTTAAGGAGCAGACGATCGTTCTTCGGGTAGAGGAAGTTTCCCTTTCATAGCATGCGTATAAAAGTTGCTGTCGCGATCGGCAACTTGAGAAAAAAATGCAAAAATGGAATTTTGTTCGGTAATAGCCGCTTGTTCGGTAATACCCGACACCGCTCTAAATGGTTTTCAATCGTCTTTCTCCTTCTGATTGATAAAAATGATACCAGTTATGCGAAATATGTGGACTACAGATAACTGGTATCACATTTTTAAATGTGTACAAAATTTATTAAAATCAAACAAACCCCAAACCCGACAAAACGAAACAACAAATATACTGTGCGCTTAGTGAAAAAGTATTCTAAACCTTTACATGTAATCTAAATGTTACGAATTCCAAGAAGTGTTTCAACATTTCAACATCCGTTTTTCTGACACGCACACTTTTGGAGTGAGTCGGAATGTTTGACACTCAGCTGACACGATAGGAAGCCTCAGGAGTGTGGTGATGTTCGCGCAGATAGTTTCCCGTTTATTGACTTTTCAGTAAAAAAAATTAATGTGCAAATTAATCTTTGAAACGTCAATTTTCTCAAAAATCAAACATAAAGTAAGCATTGTGTGATCAGTGATGATAGGTAATTTATAACCAAGGACGGATCCAGGATTTTGGAGAAGGGGGTTGCACATAAATGATGAAGTCCAAAGGGTTAAAATCCTCCTCTGGGAAATTTTTGTCGGGGGACAAGCCGCTCAGAAGCGGTGGGGTTGGGGGGATGCGCACTTCCGCTCTGGATCCGCCCCGAACGAGGCATGAGCCTTTGGTTCCAAGCGCTTCCTCTGTGGCGGTGTGTGGACCCTGCAGAACACGTGGTTGGAGGCGAGGCAAAGGTTTTGTCAGATCTAGCCGGTAGGTGAGGTGATCGATATAAAAATCATCACATAAAGTTAAAAACTCACGAAGGTTTGATTAGTCTGTGCAGAGACCAAATGGTCTCTGGTCTGTGAGATTATTCATTCAATGTTGAGGAATAGCAATTTGGAGCAAATATGGGGTTTCCCTAATCTATTACTAGTTTTGACCTTCTGCACACAACTGTATTCGGCGGGAAATCATTATCTTGCGACTCACAGCCAGCAGCGAACAAGGTAGTATCAAAATTCAAATGCTGATATGACTCAATGAAACTTTTTTGTTTGCTCTCTTGGCATGGAGTGAATTGGTTGGGCATAGTGTTCGAGCTGCTCGCTAGTCATTATACGGACACGCGACTGCGACTTCTCGCAGCGGGGCAACCCTGAACTTGACAGAACGTTCTCTTCTGATATGCTTTTAAAATGTGCTTTTAAATTGCCATTGTCAATGTGCACGTGTGTATTTTATTGATGCATAAAGCATTTATGTAACGAATAACTTGCTGTAGGCGTTGCACTATACCGCAGAGTTGAGCGGTAAACTACAGTCGCCCCCGGTCACTGTCGCACAAACACATACATTGAAAAGAAATGTTTTCATTAGATCTACTTGTCTTCGCACTTGAGAAAAAAAGCAACAGCACATATCAGTAAAGGTGTTCTAAAAATCCCATTAATAATTCTTTGAAAAGTTGGCTGAATAGCAATTTATGCTTTTGTTACAGGCAACAATAACTCCAGAACATTGACAACATGGAGGATGTAGATGGTTATCACAGTCGGTGGGGAAGCATAGTGACAGTCTCCCTGTGTCTGGGGAGAGGATGGTGACAGTCTAACTATGTCTAAGTAGAGATGATTTCAGTCTCCCTAGCTGTGTCCGGGGAGAGGATGGTGACAGTCTCCCTGTGTCTGTGGTAGAGGATGGTGACAGTCTCCCTGTGTCTGGGGAGAGAGGATGGTGACAGTCTCCCTGTGTATGGAGGTAGAAGATGGTGCCAGTCTCCCTGTGTCTGGGGTAGAGGATGGTGACAGTCTCCCTGTGTCTGTGGTAGAGGATGGTGACAGTCTCCCTGTGTCTGGGGAGAGAGGATGGTGACAGTCTCCCTGTGTCTGGGGAGAGAGGATGGTGACAGTCTCCCTGTGTGGTAGAGGATGGTGACAGTCTAACTATGTCTAAGTAGAGATGATTTCAGTCTCCCTAGCTGTGTCCGGGGAGAGGATGGTGACAGTGTCCCTGTGTCTGGGGTAGAGGATGGTGACAGTCTCCCTGTGTCAGGGAGAGAAGATGGTGGCAGTCTCCCTGTGTCTGGGAGAGGATGGTGACAGTCTAACTATGTCTAAGTAGAGATGATTTCAGTCTCCCTAGCTGTGTCCGGGGAGAGGATGGTGACAGTGTCCCTGTGTCTGGGGTAGAGGATGGTGACAGTCTCCCTGTGTCAGGGAGAGAAGATGGTGGCAGTCTCCCTGTGTCTGGGAGAGGATGGTGACAGTCAAACTATGTCTAAGTAGAGATGATTTCAGTCTCCCTAGCTGTGTCCGGGTAGAGGATGGTGACAGTCTCCCTGTGTCAGGGAGAGAAGATGGTGGCAGTCTCCCTGTGTCTGGGAGAGAGGATGGTGACAGTGTTCCTGTGTCTGGAGGTAGAGGATGGTGACAGTCTTCATGTGTCTGGGGGAGAGGATGGTGACAGTCTTGCTGTTCCTTGAACTGGAATAGAGGATGGTGACAGTCTTCCTGTGTCTGGAGGTAGAGGATGGTGACAGTCTCCCTGTGTCTGGGAGAGGATGGTGACAGTCTCCCTGTGTCTGGAGGTAGAGGATGGTGACAGTCTCTCTGTGTGTGGAGGTAGAGGATGGTGACAGTCTCCCTGTGTCTGGAAGAGAGGACGCGAGACAGTCTCCCTGTGTCTGGGAGAGAGGATGGTGACAGTTTTCATGTGTCTGGGGAGAGGATGGTGACAGTCTTCATGTGTCTGGGGAGAGAGGATGGTGACAGTCTCCCTGTGTCTGGAGGTAGAGGATGGTGACAGTCTCTCTGTGTGTGGAGGTAGAGGATGGTGACAGTCTCCCTGTGTCTGGGAGAGAGGATGATGACAGTCTCCCTGTATCTGGAGGTAGAGGATGGTGACAGTCTCTCTGTGTGTGGGGGGAGAGGATGGTGACAGTCTCCCTGTGTCTGGAGGTAGAGGATGGTGACAGTCTCTCTGTGTGTGGGGAGAGAGGATGGTGACAGTCTCTCTGTGTGTGGGGAGAGAGGATGGTGACAGTCTCCCTGCGTCTTGGAGAGAGGATGGTGACGGAGCCCTCTATCTGGAGGTAGAGGATGATGACAGTCTCCCTGTATCTGGAGGTAGAGGATGGTGACAGTCTCTCTGTGTGTGGGGGGAGAGGATGGTGACAGTCTCCCTGTGTCTGGAGGTAGAGGATGGTGACAGTCTCTCTGTGTGTGGGGAGAGAGGATGGTGACAGTCTCCCTGTGTGTGGGGAGAGAGGATGGTGACAGTCTCCCTGCGTCTTGGAGAGAGGATGGTGACGGAGCCCTCTATCTGGAGGTAGAGGATGGTGACAGTCTCCCTGTATCTGGAGGTAGAGGATGGTGACAGTCTCCCTGTGTCTGGAGGTAGAGGATGGTGACAGTCTCTCTGTGTCTGGAGGTAGAGGATGGTGACAGTCTCCCTGTGTCTGGGAGAGAGGATGATGACAGTCTCCCTGTATCTGGAGGTAGAGGATGGTGACAGTGTTTCTGTGTCTGGAGGTAGAGGATGGTGACAGTCTCCCTGTGTCTGGGGTAGAGGATGGTGACAGGCTCGCTGTGTCTGGAGGTAGAGGACGGTGACAGTCTCTCTGTGTCTGGAGGTAGAGGACGGTGACAGTCTCCCTGTGTCTGGAGGTAGAGGATGGTGACAGTCTCCCTGTGTCTGGAGGTAGAGGATGGTGACAGTCTCCCTGTGTCTGGAGGTAGAGGATGGTGACAGTCTCCCTGTGTGTGGGGAGAGAGGATGGTGACAGTCACCCTGTATCTGGAGGTAGAGGATGGTGACAGTCTCCCTGTATCTGGAGGTAGAGGATGGTGACAGTCTCTCTGTGTGTGGGGAGAGAGGATGGTGACAGTCTCCCTGTGTCTGGAGGTAGAGGATGGTGACAGTCTCCCTGTGTCTGGAGGTAGAGGATGGTGACAGTCTCCCTGTATCTGGAGGTAGAGGACGGTGACAGTCACCCTGTATCTGGAGGTAGAGGATGGTGACAGTCTCCCTGTATCTGGAGGTAGAGGATGGTGACAGTCTCCCTGTATCTGGAGGTAGAGGACGGTGACAGTCTCCCTGTGTCTGGAGGTAGAGGATGGTGACAGTCTCCCTGTGTCTGGAGGTAGAGGACGGTGACAGTCTCCCTGTGTCTGGAGGTAGAGGATGGTGACAGTCTCCCTGTGTCTGGAGGTAGAGGGATGGTGACAGTCTCCCTGTATCTGGAGGTAGAGGAGGGCGGTGACAGTCTCCCTGTGTCTGGAGGTAGAGGATGGTGACAGTCTCTCTGTGTCTGGAGGTAGAGGACGGTGACAGTCTCCCTGTGTCTGGAGGTAGAGGATGGTGACAGTCTCCCTGTGTCTGGAGGTAGAGGATGGTGACAGTCTCCCTGTATCTGGAGGTAGAGGATGGTGACAGTCTCCCTGTGTGTGGGGAGAGAGGATGGTGACAGTCTCCCTGTGTCTGGAGGTAGAAGATGGTGACAGTGTTCCTGTGTCTGGACGTAGAGGATGGTGACAGTCTCTCTGTGTCTGGAGGTAGAGGATGGTGACAGTCTCCCTGTGTCTGGAGGTAGAGGATGGTGACAGTCTCCCTGTGTGTGGGGAGAGAGGATGGTGACAGTCTCCCTGTGTCTGGGAGAGAGGATGGTGACAGTCTCCCTGTATCTGGAGGTAGAAGATGGTGACAGTGTTCCTGTGTCTGGACGTAGAGGATGGTGACAGTCTCTCTGTGTCTGGAGGTAGAGGATGGTGACAGTGTTCCTGTGTCTGGGAGAGAGGATGGTGACAGTCACCCTGTATCTGGAGGTAGAGGATGGTGACAGTGTTCCTGTGTCTGGACGTAGAGGATGGTGACAGTCTCCCTGTGTCTGGGAGAGAGGATGGTGACAGTTTTCATGTGTCTGTGGAGAGGATGGTGACAGTCTTCATGTGTGTGGGGAGAGAGGATGGTGACAGTCTCCCTGAGTCTGGGAGAGAGGATGGTGACAGTCTCCCTGTATCTGGAGGTAGAAGATGGTGACAGTGTTCCTGTGTCTGGACGTAGAGGATGGTGACAGTCTCCCTGTGTCTGGGGTAGAGGATGGTGACAGGCTCACTGTGTCTGGAGGTAGAGGACGGTGACAGTCTCTCTGTGTCTGGAGGTAGAGGATGGTGACAATCTTCCTGTGTCTGGTCAGAGAGGATGGTGACAGTCTCCCTGTATCTGGAGGTAGAGGATGGTGACAATCTTCCTGTGTCTGGGAGAGAGGACGGTGACAGTCTCCCTGTATCTGGAGGTAGAGGATGGTGACAGTGTTTCTGTGTCTGGATGTAGAGGATGGTGACAGTGTCCCTGTGTCGGGGGGAGAAGATGGTGACAGGCTCGTTCCTTGAACTGGAAGAGAGGATGGTGACAGTCTCCCTGTGTCTGGGAGAGAAGATGGTGACAGTCTCCCTGTGTCTGGAGGTAGAGGATGGTGACAGTCTCCCTGTGTCTGTGGAGAGGATGGTGACAGTCTCCCTGTGTGTGAGGAGAGACGATGGTGACAGTCTCCCTGTATCTGGAGGTAGAGGATGGTGACAGTCTCCCTGTGTCTGGAGGTAGAGGACGGTGACAGTCTCCCTGTGTCTGAAGGTAGAGGATGGTGACAGTCTCCCTGTATCTGGAGGTAGAGGATGGTGACAGTCTTCCTGTGTCTTGGAGAGAGGATGGTGACAGTCGCCCTGTATCTGGAGGTAGAGGATGGTGACAGTCTCCCTGTGTCTGGAGGTAGAGGACGGTGACAGTCTCTCTGTGTCTGGAGGTAGAGGATGGTGACAGTCTCCCTGTGTCTGGAGGTAGAGGACGGTGACAGTCTCCCTGTGTCTGGAGGTAGAGGATGGTGACAGTCTTCCTGTGTCTTGGAGAGAGGATGGTGACAGTCGCCCTGTATCTGGAGGTAGAGGATGGTGACAGTCTCCCTGTGTCTGGAGGTAGAGGACGGTGACAGTCTCTCTGTGTCTGGAGGTTGAGGATGGTGACAGTCTTCCTGTGTCTTGGAGAGAGGATGGTGACAGTCGCCCTGTATCTGGAGGTAGAGGATGGTGACAGTCTCCCCTGTGTCTGGAGGTAGAGGACGGTGACAGTCTCTCTGTGTCTGGAGGTAGAGGATGGTGACAGTCTCCCTGTGTCTGGAGGTAGAGGATGGTGACAGTCTCCCTGTGTCTGGAGGTAGAGGACGGTGACAGTCTCCCTGTGTCTGGAGGTAGAGGATGGTGACAGTCTCCCTGTATCTGGAGGTAGAGGATGGTGACAGTCTTCCTGTGTCTTGGAGAGAGGATGGTGACAGTCGCCCTATATCTGGAGGTAGAGGATGGTGACAGTCTCCCTGTGTCTGGAGGTAATAATCTAAAAGAAGGCAACACTGTAACTAATTGAATTGAAATGTTTGTCATTTACTCAATAGTTATGACAGGTGTCTGGCTTCTGTATTTTTGGACAGGATACGACCATGTGTAGCTGGTTGAAATCAATCTCATAAAATTCTTTCCGGTGTGGCTTCATCTGAGGCCCAGGTCACTCTGTGTGATGTGGGCCATTACACTCACTCCAGGATTCAATCACTTGGTCCAGATGCCACTCTGGAATGATCTATGACGGGACTGAATTGTGCCTCCTTCACTGGCATCCCAAGGCCTGCATTAATTGTACTCCTGGCTTCTCAAAAGGAAATGAACTTATTGACACATCTTTCATCACAAATAGAGTTGATAAATATATTTGGTTTTGCAAGTATGATGAATAACAAAGGGCACATCATTACCTGATGTTCAGATTTTTCAGGTATTTTAAGTTAAAGAAATAGATTTTAAAATGTCTACAATTCCAACAGACCTTTGTACTGTACCATCCAAAATGAGAAGCAGTATGTACAAGACGTGGAAGCTTTTGGTGCTTTTGTATTCATACACTACAGCGACTTGTGGTGTTGTATTCATACACTACAGCGACTTGTGGTGTTGTATTCATACACTACAGCGACTTGTGGTGTTGTATTCATACACTACATTGACTTGTGTTGTATTCATACACTACATCGACTTGTGGTGTTGTATTCATACACTACATTGACTTGTGGTGTTGTATTCATACACTACATCGACTTGTGGTGTTGTATTCATACACTACATTGACTTGTGGTGTTGTATTCATACACTACAGCGACTTGTGGTGTTGTATTCATACACTACAGCGACTTGTGGTGTTGTATTCATACACTACATTGACTTGTGGTGTTGTATTCATACACTACATCGACTTGTGGTGTTGTATTCATACACTACATCGACTTGTGGTGTTGTATTCATACACTACAGCGACTTGTGGTGTTGTATTCATACACTACAGCGACTTGTGGTGTTGTATTCATACACTACAGCGACTTGTGGTGTTGTATTCATACACTACAGCGACTTGTGGTGTTATAATGAATTGGTAATGAATTCTCATTTAAAACATGTTCAGTGAGTTGTCAGTTTACATTTAGCATGGAGGTTGAAAATCATTGCTAGTTTCGTGTAGCCCAAACCTGTATTAAATCTTCACTGCAAATGAGTGCAATCAACGTGTGTGACCTGACCAGCTGATCGCATTGGCACATGTCATTTTGCAAAGTGCGACCGGACAGGATTATAACTTCTTGTTTGTGGATTTATTGTGTGTAAATAGGTAGGTACGAATCTTAATAATGACTAAGGGCAAAACAACAAAATGTATACTTTAATATGTATTTTATTTATCATGTATAAGAAAGTGGCTGTAATCGTTGTCAACTTCCACTGCTGTACCGCTAACCTGTAAGATAGTCCTGACAGGGCACTGACGACCTGAAAAATATCTCATAGATAAGCCGATCCCTTCTAGAGACTGCTTTTTTTCCCCTCAAAATTCGGCTTATCTACGGTATATACGGTAACCATATTCTTATGATTTGATATGTGTAGTGTCTACCAATTTTCTGAACTTACATCTAACCTTACTGCCATACACACGCTGGAATTTCAAATGAATATGCTGAGAAAAATGTTGATAGAAAGAACCTGTAGGAAATGAGGTGTTTTATATTTGTTAGCTGCTTTCCCTGTATGCTGGTTAGTCAGAAGTACTGAATGACAGGTTGGTTGCTGAAGGACTGTGAACGTTATATTTGTTGGAACTGAAGAACTGAACATGTTGCAAGCACCACTGTAGGACCAACATGCTGCTAATCATTCAGTTTTGAAATCTGTTTCAGTGTATTTGACCACATTACTATCGTAGTTTAACACACAACATTTGTTTTTGTCAGTAAAAAACCCCAAAGAAAATGAAACCTGAAAAAGCCAACCTCCGGCAACTCCTTGGATTGTATCATGATCACAGGATTGTGCGACCCCTCTTTGAACATGGCTGACATATTGTCAGTGTCATCTTGTGCCCATTTCTGCTGAGTTCGGGCTCATACTAGTGACTAAGTCGCAGATTGTAGTATGTTTTTTGCCATATTGTATTTTTAAGTTATGATTTTTTTACTTTCTAAAACCCAGTTTTTCTGGGGTTATTGCCTTTTCTACTGAGACTACAACAGGGGCCATTGACCTGTATCTTAACTGGAAGCATCCCAACTGGGGTATTTCTACAAACTGCACAGAGTTTAGTTTTTGAGAAAGATGCAGAATCTTGTAGTGTTCTATTTAACTCACCATAGTTGTTCCTGTGTCCTGTACCTTACAATCTCATTTCCCGTGTAACTCAACACATTCTACAGGTGCTCTCTCAGGAGGAAGTTTATGTTTTACTTTAAATTTACCTGAACAAAAGTAACAGTTATTTTCATGACAGGTCATTTCCATGAACATTATGCCTTTTTGTGCTCAGAATTATTGGAAATGTTGTATTAAGATACACTGGAGTAATATTTGAACAGGGCTCCAGATAATTTTTCAACATCAGGAGTATGCACTTTCTTATTTTTCAATATTGGAGTACTGGAAAACCTTAAGAGTACATTTAGAGTACTGAATGGAATTTAATGGCATATCAGTAATCTTGTGTTTCGTTTCATATGTGCACCACAACATTGCTACTCTTGTGTAAACAGGTCAGTGATCAATAAAACAATACTTTTTCAGATAAATATGTCTGTAAATGATTCTAAGACCGTACACCATTGCTGTGGTACATATGTGTTACGCTTTCTGAATTATTTCCTACTGTATCGTGCATATTTTTTATCTGTACATACGCCGATACGGCGATCTGGAGCCCTGTTTGAATATTCAAAATGTCTGGCACTTGAACGAAACAATTACATGCTTTGGAACACTTCAACAGTGCTTCCTGTCTCCCTCATGGTTAGTATCAGGTAAATCAGGTATTGTTTGGAGGCATGGTCACTGTTGTGTTAAACATGCATTAAGTCTGGTTTTGATATCAGCGAGTATCAGACAGTTAACAATTATGTTATCTTTGTGACGATTAAGATTTGATTCATGAACATTTGCGTCAATGTCATGTATGAGAACATGTTTTTAAAAGTTAAAACACTTCATGAATGTGAAATATATCATGGAACATGATCAAGCACTTTAAGTACATTCAATATTTTAGGTGTGTTTAGTTTTGTTTGTAAAATATGGTTAATATTATAAACGGTAAATATTGCACGCTGGGAATGGGTTGTAAAATCAGTGACTGATAATGAAATCATTCCAGCTGGTTCATACTTTGTGTAAGTATGTGGCACTATCATGCTGATTTTTAATATATGTTTCACTGTTTCCATTCAAGAAACTGAAAGTCATATTTTCATCAGTTGGATTTTGTACGGACGTACATGACTTACAGATAGTTTTGGTTACAAAACCCTCCCTTTAGTCAACTTAAAGAAGAGCTCACACATTAGTACACTGCCAAATACTCTACATCAGTACGTGAAGACACAAACCTGAATTACAATTTTTTGGCATTTATCATTAATCGATAACTGTTTAGTTTTTTGTTACTTGTATGTACACAGCACTATGTAGTTTTTAAGTGATAGAGTTATGATATATTGAAGTGTACTAAGTATCCCTCTAAAATATATATAAAAACTCTACGTTGCAACCATTTTGTAGTATAGGATGTGAACATTATAAGCCAGGTAGAAGGGCCATGAAGTGATATAGCACAGTCAACGCAAAGAGCATCTCACGTATAATGAATGAGGTTGATTGCTTTGATTCTTTCTTCTTCTTCTTGCTTTATAAGTGGTCTACAGTCTGTTTCTGGACATGTTAGTGGTGACTAAACTCTCTTAGACGTTCTTTAAGATTTGCCCTTTCTTCAACGATGAAATTGCTTGGAGTCAGATGTGTTTTTCACCCAAGTATCTCCTTCTTGACAATCTTCATCCAGCTCTCTGCGGGACTGTTTGTGTCATGTCTGTCTCCATCGAGCATTAAACCTGTCCATAATCACAATATCTTCATGTACGTGTTTGACAGGTATCAGGGCTGTAGTAGGGATTTTTCTCAGAAATACCATTTTGGGTTTCTGATTTTACTTCCTGAGAGATACGCCTGAAGTGGCTTCCAAAAGCAGAAGTACTTGGTTGTGCACTTGGCGCTTTGTCTTCGGCTTCATCGTCATTGTTGTCTTGAAATACATCCACTGCTGTATCAGGGCCTTCATTAGCTATGACCTTGTCCAAATACTTAATACTCCTTTCCACCTGTGGGTGGGAGTCAAGATTCTTTGACAGTAACAAAGAACACAGGCTCTTGAAACATGCATCAATTTTTTCTTGGTTTTCTGCATTTACCATACGAGCAATCACATACAATTTAACAAAAGTATAATACTTTATGGATAACAACTTCTTTATTTTATTATAATGCAATGTTTCGGTATAGCTTCCTATCCCGTGGTCAAGCAAGAGTACAAGGTGTACTTTCTGCAGTGTTTGATCTTTACAAGCTGGCTCAAGTGTCCTGAAATCTTTCGCAGAAGATGGGCTGAACAGATATGCACCTTTGAATGGATGCCCCAGTCAGAGTCTTCATGACTGGTGTGAATGAAGGGCTTGATAGCCTTCACCTTTACTTTCACTGGCTTGTCCTCTTTTGGTTCCTGTCTTATATTCACTATGTATCGTATACATCCTTGGAATTTGCAGCATGCCTTTGCTGTGAATAATGGACTATTCTTCTTTCATGAGATTAGTTTTCTAACATGCCTTCAGATGTTTTTCTTTGTCCAATTAAATCACTAGATTCCGATAATGTCCAAGAGTGGATTCTGGGGTTGTAAATATGATATCTTTCTACTGTCTTATATAAATAGGGAGAAATTTCAAAAGTCAGTGATTTTCCAATCCCAGGCGGATAACAAAACAACACATCCTTACCACTTAAGTATCTTTCTATCACTGTCTCCTGATTTGGACAAATGCTCTGTACATTTGCTTTCATTAGTGATGAAGCAATTACCTCATCAATTTTCCAATTCATTTTTACTTTGAGATGCAAAACCTTTCGAAATCCTCCCCTCTCATCACCAGTGTAACAATGAATCAGTTAAGAAAACAGGGATTTTGTGAGTCTCTAGGTTTGTAGTACGTGCAGTAACGCATGTTGCCATGGGGTGAGAGGACAGGGCAGGAGGTCTTGGCCTAGTGTGGGTGAGAGGACAGGGCAGGAGGTCTTGGCCTAGTGTGGGTGGGAGGACAGGGCAGGGCAGGAGGTCTTGGCCTATGTGGGTGGGAGGACAGCGCAGGAGGTCTTGGCCTAGTGTGGGTGAGAGGGCAGGGCAGGAGGTCTTGGCCTAATGTGGGTGGGGTCTTGGGGAGCGGTGAGGGAGACTCCCCATGAATTGATATTAAACACCAGTGACAGCTAGAGATCAGCTGATAATTACAAGCCCTGTGCTGGCTTGTGAATTCAGCAGATTGGTACAGACCCTGAAGCTGTGGAATCTAGACTTGCCACATTTTCTACTTGCTTCAGGGTCTGTACTACAGACTAGTATTTGCCCAGCACCACAAAAAAAGTTTAAGTGTAATAATCTACACTAATTATTAACATACCATACAGTGCATGCAAAGTTTCTATCAATAAACATGATGATATTCCAGTAAAACTAGCAATAAAACTATTTAAAACCCTCATAGAACCAATAATGTTATACAATTGTGAAGTCTGGGGTGTAGATTTTACAATGTTAAAAAATATTGACCAGAACTAGGTGTGTACCCATTACTAGAACCAATCCTAACCAAAGATAATTGATTACAAGTTCCATATAGATAACGGGGCGGTGGGGTAGCCTAGTGGTTAAAGCGTTGGCTCGTCACGCCAAAGACCTGGGTTTGAATCCCCACATGGGTACAATGTGTGAAGCCCATTTCTGGTGTCCCCCGCCGTGATGTTGCTGGAATATTGCTAAAAGCGACGTAAAACCAAACTCAGTCAGTCAGTCAGTCCATATAGATAACACAACACAGATGTCATCCTTAAAGATGCCATGGAAGCTAATATCAGTCTCTGTGATCTCAATATAGGCTGGGTTCATGAAGTTAATAAAATATAGCAAACTTTTGAAATAGCGAACATGAATAAATGTAATCAATCTATCTACCATGAATAAACTCCAGTCAAAATGTGAAGATATGTTCAAGCTTTCATTAAGTGATTCCCCTACTTCAAATAACAAATTAAGAACATACAGATTGGTCAAGTCATCTATAAAACTCGAAAATTATCTATTTCATTGTAGAAACAGACATTTAAATAGTTACACATAACAGACATTCTATGTATTCGTAAAACCAAGTCAAACATTACTAATTATCATGCACTGCATATCCAATATAAATACATGACTCTCATTGACATCATACTTCCAATGCACTTCAGGCCTGTCCATCTTTCTTTTCTTATCCATATCGGACATGTTTCACAGTACATAGTTTTGTAAACATGACTTGTTATTTAGTGTCATCAATGACAATGAACATTACATTGTAAACACTTCAGTCTTTTTAATTTCTCTTCGTGAAAAAGAGTCAGTTGTTCCCTTACTTTATCATGTATGATAATATTCTTCATCTCAAACCCAGGATCCTATCGCCTTGCACAGTGTACACTGAGATGGACATACGTGTTCTACTGGTTAGCTGTTGTTTTCTTTTCTTTACTCCTGGGGCTGGTGTAAATACGATGATCATATCTCTTCAGAAACAAATCATGAGGTGGGAACTTTTGTCTTTTGTTGAATGGCTGTCCACCCTAGTATTGGGAATAGACCTCTAAAACTATAATCGATTATCGAGGTCATCTGTCGATGAGTTATCGATAAATGAATGACTACAAGTATGGATTTATGAACACAAGACCAGCTGGATGAGATGACTGCTACAAATATAGATCTGTCATATGAGACAAGATTGTGAAAAAAAACCCACACTTTATATTAAAAGGATGTTGAAAATCATGGCATATTTGACAGTGAATATGAATTTAGATCATACTTATTACAGCTAAACGATCAAGTTATTTGTGTGTGTGGAAATAGAGAAAGTAGAACTCTACATCTACGTATTGACTTAGATGCAGAAATCAGAATAAAAAGGCTATAGATATAAAAATAGAGAGCTCCAGATAAGCTTTTGGCCATGATATGGCTTTTGGGTATGATACCGATACTTTTGAAGCTGAGTGGGTATTTCCAATTTCAAGTGGGTATCTATACTTTTTGAACCCACCATATTTTTGAAATATGGCTATTCATTTGAAATAAGAAGTTTAAGGGTGCGCAATTTGTTTATTCAATAATAGAGATAGAAAATCTTCCAGGTTACAGATGAATAACTAATAATGCTAAGTTATAGCTAATACAGCTTTATCCACTTGTGCTGAGTTATAGCTAATAGCTAATACAGCTTTATCCACTTGTGCTGAGTTATAGCTAATATCTAATACAGCTTTATCCACTTGTGCTGAGTTATAGCTAATAGCTAATACAGCTTTATCCCCTTGTGCTGAGTTATAGCTAATATCTAATACAGCTTTATCCACTTGTGCTGAGTTATAGCTAATAGCTAATACAGCTTTATCCACTTGTGCTGAGTTATAGCTAATAGCTAATACAGCTTTATCCACTTGTGCTGAAATAATATGTGCCTTATTCTACATCCGTTTTGGTGTCAAAAGATACCATTATTGCTGTTTGATGATATAACATCCATGTTTTCACTTACTCACTTAGTTTTTTAAAAACTTTGTTTGATTACTAGATTAACATTTACATCACTTACAGCACTGAGTTCATGATCTAAATCTGCCATAGGTGGCACATTGACAGCAAACATTGAAACAAACATAGTCAAATACATGGGAAGAGCAATCACATCTGTCATCAGTTTCCTTCATTAACTGTAGTAACTTCTGAAATAGGAAATATTTGAAGATTCAAAATTAATCATATTGTACGTCACAATGAAATCGTCAACAATTAGCAACAAACAATACTTGAAATTTGTACCCTTGGTGAACCTCAGTGTCACTAGGCAGCACGCCATTTGGAGGGCATCTTCTGCTTCTGTTGACGTGTTCCTCTTTTTCAAGTTTTTCAACATTGTCAACTTCCTTCTGCTGTGGCAGCTGATGATGTCATGCGGTTTGACTTGGTGTATGCATTCTAACTTGGTGAGAGTTGCTGGGAAGACAAGTGGGAGGAGACTTGTGGGACGTCTCCTGGCAAAGAAGAACAGTTGCCTCTTTCATTGGTTTCAACAAACAGACGTTGAAACGTTTCTTAGAACCAAGCACCTTCTTACAAACAGCACCTTCCCCTTGCAATGCCTCATGTTCATCAGTTAGCAGTTCAACTCCATTTTGAAAATCATCAGCATCACTGGTTTCTTATGACTGTATCAGATGACACCTTAGGCTGCATGGACTCATCGCTGAATCGGAGAAGATTCTGAAAGAGAATATTCAGATCTGTCAGTACCAAAATATGAAATATGTATGCTAAGCTTAAAGACATAAATTCAAACTATCATTAGGAGATATGGTGGTAGCTTTTTGAGATGAATGAATAACATTTTTTAATAATAATAGGAGAAAACACTTAATTATTGTAAAGAGCCTGCCATTGATTTCTTGATTTTGTTCCATGGGAAGTTTCATTTTCACAGAGAAAGGAATATTCTGGTTTCACCATTCACCTTTCCGAATGAGAGAGAATTTCATTTCATTTCATTTTCCTGCCTCTTGACACTTTTCAATTTCACAAACAAAGTCATATTTATCAAGTTTTTGTCCTTTCTGTTTGAGTAATTCTTTCTTCATCACAGAAGTCAGGCACTCATATGGATTCTGAGTGTATGGTTTTGGAGGAAATCCAAGACCACACATCCTGCGTAAATCTGCCGATACGCAGTGCTTAATAATGTCACATTGTGTGGTTTGTAGTCTGTGAAACAGTGATAAAATGTAACACCTGACCTGATGGTGTTTGTTCCATGCATACTTCCTCTCACTATTTTCTGATCAAACTGTCTGTCAGCCTCTCCACTAAACTTTGATCTATCAACTACCTCACCATCACCTTAATACATGTATACAACTTGGCTGTGTGCCCTTCAGTTACTGAAGAATGTAATTTCGTTTTTATATTATCAGACATGTCACGCGTGAAACTTCACACATCGGTACATGAAATGTTGATGAAACAGTTTCATCACCATCTGTACCAAAAACATTGACATGTTTTAGTTCAGGGCACTCTGGCATTAGTCCACTTGGTAATTTGAAATAACTGTCAAAAGTTTTTATCTGATGTAATAACATTGGGCCTAACATTACCAGTTCAGTACCTTGATCTGTTTCTAGCATGAAGTGACGATATGTAATAGCAGTTATATACTATAAGACGAGTATATGGATGACAACTTCTTTATTGTATAACACGACGTTTCTTGGCTACTTCTTGCCTTTCTTCAGGTGATATAAAGACAGGAGTACAAACATACTATATACACCAGAATTTACAGGAAGCCAGAGAAGTACATGCATATACAATGAATCAGAGAGGAAAGATGAAAAGCAGTTATAAAAACACTGATAATAGGGGTAAAGTCAAGCCAGTTGACACAAACAATGAGGATAAGGAGATGTGAATACAGCTAATGAAGTGATAATTAGATTTACAGGAAGCCAGAGATGTACATCTATATACAATCAATCAATGGGGACAGATCAATTAGAAGTTATAAACTATTGTTCAATGCTGACTGTTGTATCCACACCTAGGATACAAAGGTTTTTGTTATGTGTACAAAATTTCTTCAGATTTTTAAGCTGAGTATCTGTTGGCAAAAGCTCAGAGCTGAATACAAGACCGCTTTCCTTGGCTCGGTGCTTGAAGTTGACGAGATTTCTTTTCATTTGATTTTTATATTGTTTCCATTTGTTATGGTATTCAGGGATAGAAATACTTCATTTTCTAAGTGTGCCTCTGGGCACCAGGCAAATATTTTAAACGTGCCTTTCTGAAATCAAGTGTGCCCACATGTAGCAAGGATGATGATCATTTGAAATGTAATGTTAGTAAACAACAAATGTAACCTGTTTTCTGTTATCACCGATATGTCTTGTTTAAGATGGCTTTCTTAAGCTTCATTTGTTCTGCTTTCCCAAACACCTTTTATAGCTAAGAATTTTGTGACAGGTTTACATGTTCAATATACAGTGAAGCCTCGTTAATCCGGACGGTTGCGTTTCTCAGCAAATTCGTCCGGATTGCGAATAGTCCGGACTACTGAATCAAGACCCAAGTTCAAGCAAGAGTTGCTTCCCTTACTATTAAAAAACAACACGAATCTGGATAAAACATTTAATGTAAAGCTTATAAAACAATGAATAGCAAGCACAACAATAATCTATAGTCATAGCAAAAAGTCTTTCATTGTTGTTTGAGTTCGTTTAACCTTCCTCATTGAATTCATCACATAAATAATTTTAGCGAGTGACATCCGCATGTTGATCCGACGTGTCTGATCACGTCCTTTCTCAGCACAGGTGAGGTAATGTCTAACAAGCGATCTATTTGTAGTATGCCTTGAATGTCCGAATTATTCCTGCATCCATCGGTTGAATATGAGACGTGGTATTTGGTCACATTTCGCAAAGTTAGCGAAGCACACTTGTGACGTGCAGCGTTGTTGAGAAGCAAAATCACTTTAAGTCCACGTATGTATCAAAAGTTAACATAAACTCAAGATATAGAACAGACCACTCTCTTATTTGCTTTATAATGAATATAGACACATCAACCAAAAGAAAGGACATATTGGCTGGTGAGATTTCGATCATGCTCTTCCTCTGTGCTACGGCACTGACATCCGTCATCCGTGATACCCACAGTCCCAGGTAGTCAGTCTAGATTGGAAGAGTATTGCCTGATGCACCAGTGTCAATCTTTAGCTTGTATACCTGGGATTCTTGGAGTTTTTGAGTTCTTCTATTTTGCACGGAGGAAGGTGGCCAAGTCCGTAGATAGGCAGTTGGTTGGCACCAGTCCTCATTTCGCCTACACCTCATTTTGCCTACACCCAGTGTTGTTCCTAGGTTTGGGAGAATATGGGCCCAATGGCCCCTACATGTATGATTTTAAGGGAACCAGAAAATTTAGAGGGTCCCAAAACTGTGTGGCTGCTAATGTCATCGAGTCCTTTAGCTGCAAACTAATTTGAGCATGTTTGTGATCAGCGGATTCAGAATGTCTCTTCAAAGTACTCGTTGGAAAGTTTTTACAACCATCATGTGTCACAAACGGATTACTCGGTTTTAATTTTGACTCACAACACACTTTGCACTTCAATCCTTCAGTGTGAAAATAAAGCCACAAATACGGATTTACCCACTCGGCCTGGTAAGATCAGACTTTGGGTTTCAGCTTCGTGTCAGCGTCCAAGTTAGTTTGTGTTAGGGAATTGTGGACTGATGGTAATGTCTCTTTATTTGACTCTTGAATTTTGATTCCCCCCATTTCCTCAAAAAAGATGTTAGTCGCATCTGTGTTTGGCTGGCCTGCTTTCTGCCATGCTTGACGACCATGTGTAAGTTAAATATATAACATTGTATTTTATTGGCTGACAAATATTCGAATCTGACGCATGGCTTAAACATCGTGTCGTTGGTTTGTCGACTTTTGCAAACGAAAAATAACTTTCATTTTAATAAAGTGCTATGTTACCTCTTCAATAATGAGTTGACCCCCAAAAAAGGTTAAACACACAAAGGTTAAAGGTCACATGCAACGTAAAACACAACTTTGCAGATTCTGATACCTTTCGGTATGGACTTACTGAAACAAAGCGTCAAAAATGCAAATTCAACTTATAAAGTTGAAAAAAAACGCGAAATCGGAGTTCAAACGTTTCACTAATTTTCCCCAGAAATATGGGTTTCAACAGCTGGGCTGCGCTCATAGCATATGCGCAGTGAAATAGGATCACGCGCAACTTGGAAGCGGGCTGTCATTATTTAGCGTTGTACACAATTTCTAACTGTGATATAGATATGTCACTGTCACAGACAAAACTCAATGTCGTTTTATTGACACATGTGTGTCTGCCTGCCTGTCTGCTAATGACAATATTCAATACACAACTGCGATCACTGACCACATGCAACTTAAACTTAACACCAATCAGGCTATACACCATAAACAAAACGCATTGATTATGGCCCGAGTTTGGTCTCTGTCACATTATGTAATTACACAGACAGGCAGGTGTGATACTTGAACACATGACATGTTATGATGTCTGTTGATTGCAAAATGTTATACACAAAAAATAAGCATGTATTTACAAAACCCAACATCTCTATATATACACACACAATGAGCTGTGAAGGCGGCATCTGCTAATGAACCAGCCGTTACACTTGAGTGCACACCCATCCGCTCTGACTGGGTTCGGTCCCGGCTGCTTCGTTTCGAGGGAGGTAAACCCAAGTACAAAATATTGCACTTTTGATTTGCGATTATACGCTTATAAATTTGTTTATTTGTTTTTTCATAATCAGCAATGCATATTATATGTCATGAAGAAGTGATATTTGTGTTTTAATTATGTTTGATTTTTTGGTTGCATGTGACCTTTAAACACATAGTCTTGAAGCTTCATACATTGTTTAATAGCTGATATTTACATCATATACTCAGCAGCAAAATAAACATCAGTACAAATTCAAAATTAGATTGGCACTGTAATCAAATCATTACAGAAATGGACATAATAAGCCCATCAAAAACATTTTTTGTGTACAATATCTTGACAAATCAATGAATAACTCAGCACAATTTCAAGACATTACGTGAACGTTTGCAGTCCATTCAGACTCTTGACTTCAGTATCTAGAGTGACCACCACGAGCGGCAATAACTGCAGCACAGCATCTATCCATGGAGTGGACCAATTGATTGATGAAGGCCATTGGCACCTGGAACCACACTCTGAGAAAGGCATGGCGCAATAAATCGGCTGTGTTCAGCCTTGGTATGACATTATTCAGTCTCCTCTGAATTTCATCCCAAAGATGTTCAATTGGGTTTAAATCAGGGCTAAGGGCTGGCCACTGCATAATGTTGACACCTTTCAGCTGTAGGAAGTTCCATGTAGCTCTGGCAGTGAAATGACTTTACAGTTATCCGTTTCTGCAAAGGAAAATTCCAAACTGACGTTTCTTTTGCTGCATAGTATATTATTACAATAATGGCATTGCCTTTTCAATATTTTTGTAGCTTTAGTACAAGGTCCAATGGCGTCAAGAAATTGCATCACAGTTTTGACCACTGAGGAGCTGTGTCTTAAGTCTCTCAATTCTCTTGTCTCTTTGTCTGTCAACACAAGCTCAGGGTCTGAGCGTCTGTCTGCCTTTTCAATCTTCTTGATCTCATTCAAGAACTGGAAGATGTTAGGATGTGATTGGGGCATTCTCTTTTTCAGTCCACAGTGGAAGCCTTCAAGATGGTTGTCGGATCGGGGACCGGTGTTGTGCTGGTTCCAAATGTGGTCGTGGAATCCAGCGTCGTCATCTCCCCATGTGCTGGTCATATGGTCGTTAAAATGTCCAATCTGTTGACCATCAGGTCCCTGCTCCATCATCTCAACCCATGCATTATGTACCTGGTCAAGTGGGAGAAGTTGCAAGGCTGTGGCACGTCAAGCTCCATCATCTCAACCCATGCATCATGTACCTGGTCAAGTGGGAGAAGTGGCAAGGCTGTGGCACGTCAAGCTCCATCATCTCAACCCATGCATCATGTACCTGGTCAAGTGGGAGAAGTGACAAGGGTGTGGCACGTCAAGCTCCATCATCTCAACCCATGCATCATGTACCTGGTCAAGTGGGAGAAGTGGCAAGGCTGTGGCACGTCAAGCTCCATCATCTCAACCCATGCATCATGTACCTGGTCAAGTGGGAGAAGTGGCAAGGCTGTGGCACGTCAAGCTCCATCATCTCAACCCATGCATCATGTACCTGGTCAAGTGGGAGAAGTGACAAGGGTGTGGCACGTCAAGCTCCATCATCTCAACCCATGCATCATGTACCTGGTCAAGTGGGAGAAGTGACAAGGGTGTGGCACGCCAAGCTCCATCATCTCAACCCATGCATCATGTACCTGGTCAAGTGGGAGAAGTGGCAAGGCTGTGGCACGTCAAGCTCCATCATCTCAACCCATGCATCATGTACCTGGTCAAGTGGGAGAAGTGACAAGGGTGTGGCACGTCAAGCTCCATCATCTCAACCCATGCATCATGTACCTGGTCAAGTGGGAGAAGTGGCAAGGCTGTGGCACGTCAAGCTCCATCATCTCAACCCATGCATCATGTACCTGGTCAAGTGGGAGAAGTGGCAAGGCTGTGGCACGTCAAGCTCCATCATCTCAACCCATGCATCATGTACCTGGTCAAGTGGGAGAAGTGGCAAGGCTGTGGCACGTCAAGCTCCATCATCTCAACCCATGCATTATGTACCTGGTCAAGTGGGAGAAGTGGTAAGGCTGTGGCACGTCGAACATGGGACTGAACTGCTGGATTGTTCGTGTAATCTCATACAAGTTTTGTGATACAAAAGAAAGTAACACTTTCTTGGTTGCGATTTCATCCCATTTCTTTAATTTGGCCGTGTTGGTGACTGTTGACAAAAACAGGCTGAACAATAGGCTCTGTTGCACCTTCACCCATTAGCTATCAAATTTATCTCGGTTGGAGAAAAGTTTGATTCTCGGTTACACTTCCGTATGACTGACAGCTTGGACATTGACAATGTCATTGTTGTCGTCTGCAGGTGCGAGCAGGGGAGGTAATTTACATGGTAACTAGGGACGCTTCCTTAACTCCAGCGCTGAAGAGTTCAGCCTTAGTTAAGGTTACGGCTAAGTCCGAGTTAAGGTTGCCCTAAGGTTGTTTTGTGCAACAGGCGTAACTTTTTCTCAAGGTGATCGTAACTCTAACCTTAATGTTTAAGGTTGACCTTAGCTAAGGTTGTTTTCACCCACCTGATGCCACAAAGCTTGCAAATGATGAAACAGGCAACCCCTCACAGAACTATCAGGGAAAACCTCTGTAATGGCACTGATGACTGATGACTCGTAATCAGTCTGAAACACCTCTGGAGAAAGTTCTGTACTAGTTCTTGTTCCTACTGTGTCCTTTAGCAACTTAAATAATCTAACATATGTGTGTTTGGTCTTGTTAGGAAGCAAAGAAAAAGTAACAGGTAACATTTTACCATTTACAAGAAAATGGATAATATACGCGTGGAGCCACAAGCTAGGACAAAAAAAAAAGTACCATCCATAAACAAACTGTCAGAGTCACTCGTGATCTCTAGCATCTCAGTGGTAGCAAACACCAGAAGTCTGTCATCTTCCCCGTCATTGATGCACAGAAAGTCTCCTCCATCTTCTGTCTGTGTCAATGGCCCTTCCTGCTGCTCTGGTTTCTGGAACTTGTGGAATGGTCTTGCCTCTGTTTCTGTACAGGGAAACTTAAACGCTGGCAAAAGAAGGGGCGGTCGCGGTTATTTCTTCATCAAGTTGATCAAGTTCTGCGTTGTATATCTGCTGTACAGGAGAAATGTCGGTCTAGACACGCTGCTTGACTCAACCAAGGAGTCTGATGTGTTATTCACTCTCTACAGGGGGATGGCTGTGAGGAGTTGTACACACGATGTGTTCTGCAATAGTAGTAATAATAATAATAATAAAAAAAAAATTAGTATTTATATAGAGCCTTTTCCAACAACATTGCTCAGAGGCGCTTAGGCAAAGGCACTGTCAAAAAAGTGAGTTTTCAAGACACGTTTGAATTGTTCCAGGTCTTCAATGTTCTGGATGTTTGGTGGCAAGATATTCAATGTTCTGGATGTTTGGTGGCAAGATATTCAATGTTCTGGATGTTTGGTGGCAAGATATTCAATGTTCTGGATGTTTGATGGCAAGATATTCAATGTTCTGGATGTTTGGTGGCAAGATATTCAATGTTCTGGATGTTTGGTGGCAAGATATTCAATGTTCTGGATGTTTGGTGGCAAGATATTCAATGTTCTGGATGTTTGGTGGCAAGTTGTTCCACAGACATGGTCAAGCTTTAGAAAAAGCTCTGTCACCTAAATTCTTTTTTCTTGTCAGTGGAATCTCTAGCACTCGCGAGGAGTTGGGTCTCAGTGCTCTTCTGGGGTTGTAAAGTGAGATCAAGTCACTGATATATACTGGTGCCAGAAGGTGGAGAGAGTTGAACACAAAGATGAGAATCTTAAACATGACTCTGTATCTGATCGGGAGCCAGTGGAGAGTCTTAAGTACTGGACTGATGTGCTCTGTGCGTTTCGGTGGCGAGTAATGAGGCGAGCAGCACAGTTCTGGACTCTCTGTAGTTTGTCTAGTGTTTTCGCTGATGAGCCGAAAGGAGACTATTGCAATGGTCTAAGCTTGATGTAACGAAAGCATGGACAAGTGTCTTAACTGCTTTCTCTCCAATGTACCTTTTGATAAGGCTGATGCTTGTTATGTGAAAGTAGGCCGTCCTGCATACAGCATCAGAGTGACGTTCAAGAGCCAGAGAGGACTCGAAAATAACTCCAAGGTTTTTAGCGTGTGAACTTTGCCTGATATCACTTTCACCTACTTTCATTGGCTGGAATTGGAATGATGACAGTGTAGACTTCGATCCAAATATGAGAAGCTCTGACTTATCACCATGAAGTTGTAGGAAGTGAGTTGTCATCCAGGTCTTTATCTCGTTGACACATGCAGTTATGGAGTCACGTATAGATGTAACAGAAGCAGCGACCTTCGGTTTGAATCCCATATAGATCTGAGAGTCATCAGCGTACAGATGAAATCCAAGATTGTACTTCCTAACTATGTCTCCGACAGGTAGAGTGTACAGGGTAAACAGTAAGGGGCCCAAAACAGAACCTTGCGGTACCCCATAAATTAGCTCCTTCTTTGCCCCATAAAGTAGCTCCTTCTTTGCCCCATACAGTAGCTCCTTCAATAGTGCTGCATCTACCATTGCAACCTGTGTGGACACACTTCCAGTGAACAGCAACCTGTGTGGACACACTTCCAGAGAACAGCAACCTGACGCTTGATATTCAGTCTGTATCTATGGCCTGCATAAAGTATTTGCTGGCCACCTCTTTGTGATGTTACAAACTCTGCTCTCTGAAGATTTGTCATTTTGGTGCTGACAGGTGAGGTACATATATACCAATAATAACAACAATAACAGTCAACAATCCAGCAGCCATCTAATTTTCTTTAATTATACCAATAATAAGAAATAACCTACTTGTAAAATTACAAACAATGTGAGAAGCGACGAAAGGCTTCTTTACACCTTAATTATTAAGATTTATTTTCTAAACAAGAGTTACTTGCACAATCAAAACAAGTAAGGATTAACATAATGATCAAGCCAAGCAAGAGTTGACTAGTCACTTTATATAATCCCCAACCTTCTTACCATATTATTTACGTTTGCAATGGTAACAAGCTTCTTTGCTTTGTTCAGTTCTTTGGCCATATGGTTTGCTGCATAACCTGTGCTTACAGTCTGTCAACAGTTGTGATCGTTCTTTTAGATCATATGACTGAGAGGCCTTGGTAGAACTCCTCGAAAGACTGCCCTTCAGTTTTTGGTGGAAACTTTCAAAATAATTGGTAGTTTTATCGCCAATCTTGGGCAGATGTGAAAGGCCCATTGAACATAAAGGTCTTCAAGATATTGGAAAAAGCCCCAAGTACACAAACTTTACATCTTCAAGTATGTGGATGTATACCAGATGGTAAAGTTGAGTGTAATGGCATGTATACGAGATGGTAAAGTTGAGTGTAATGGCATGTATACGAGATGGCATAAATGTGGTCTGAACTATTTCGTGCTGCTTACTCATCCCACTGCATCATTACATGTAATTTGCATGTCATTTGTCGTGCATGTGCGAAATAGTTTCCAAACTTTGCTATTCAGTCTGGCCAGCTACGCGTTAAAGTTACGAGCCCCCTAAAGAATTCACCAATTTTAATGTACCACCAAAGCCAAACATTTCAATAAGTTCAAATACCCTCAAAAACAAATCACACTTTCAACATTCACTCACCCCTTTTTACTTTTACTAGCCACAGGCTATCGGGCAGTCACTTTTTTCGCCCATGGTTTGCAGTGCTGCAACTAACTGTCTCATCACTCTTGTTCATGTTGCTCAAAACACAAAACTACTATTTAAGTACAATATTCTCTATTTAAAGTACAACATTCTTTATTTATAGCACAACTATAAATTTCCTCCAAAAATCGGAGTGGTTGGCATACCTGCGTACCAAATGGAAAATCAGAGTTAATTAAACCCTAACCCTGTTGCCAATGGCACCCCATCATGTTCAGGTGAGGACATGACTACGTCGTCCTCCTCCTGGCTGGACTCAGCCTGGGGTTTCTGCAGGTAAGCCACGTACTGCTTAGTTAAGTCTAAGCTCTTTCTCTTCACAGTGGATAGGCTCCGCCTCCTGTCTGCCGTTTTAGTTTTCTTCCACTTCGTACGGAGATATGTCGCAAGATCACTCGACTGACAGTTCTCTGGTACCCAGTTGGTACTAGGCCACAGGCGCAACTTGGCCCCCATTTCTGCCATTTGTTTGCACAGGTTAACTGTAGCATTTGTGCCCTTGGCTTTCACTTTTATAAAGTAATGAAAAAACGCCAACTGCGCCTCGTTAAGTAGGTCCGTCTGTTTGGCTCGTGCAAGAAACGGTTCAAGTCTCTCCTGCCATTCTGCATCCAGGTCGTATATCCCATCAACCACAAGAAGATATTGCAACATAAAAAGGAAATCAATAGTGCAAGTGCTGGTATTACGTGTAGCAGTGTCAGTTTGAAAACCAGCAGAAGCAATTTAGGCCTAGCTTCTTTCATTTGTTAAAACCCTAGGTATGTTACATATAATCTGTACATTGCTGGCACATTTTTTTACTATATCTATATTCCATGTAGTACACCCATGTATGTAATAATAACTAAGGTTTTTAGGGGTGGTGTTGTGTGCATTACTTTGTTTGTACAGGTTTGTTACCGCTACACATAATCACAGCATAACAAACTCATGTTTCCTGTGCAGGCTCCGGGTTCACGTCCTCAGGTTTTTAAAACTTTTTCTTGATCACCTCCCTGAGGTCTTCTGTGAGTTCTAGCACCTCCCTTTGGACACTTGCTGCAATCTGTAGCAAGGTCTCTGGACAAACAGTTTGCCGGTACCCATGTTGCACTGGGCCAAAGCCGTAGTTTAGCACCAAGTGCCGCCATCTCACGACACAGGTCTACAGTCGCGTTCCCCTCCTTAGCCTTTACCTTTACGAACCAATGAAAGAATGCTAGCTGGACCTCATTCATGAGATCAGTCTGTTTGGCTCTGGTCACGAACGGCTCCAGACCCCGTCAACGACTGTGACTCTGAAAATATATAAATTGCAACATAGAAAAAAAGAAAAACAATAGTGCAAGTTTTGTTATTACCTTTAGCAGTGTGAGTTTGAAAACCCGCACCAGCAATGTTGGCCTATATGCTATGTAGTTCACCCATGTATGAAATAATGACTACATAATCAGAGCAGAAGAAAGTCACATTTCTTGTGGAGGCTGCATGGCCGCCGGGTCATCCCCCCCTTTCCCCAGCTGGGAGTTGATCATATCTTTCATGGTTTCGAGTAGTTTGAGGAGTTCTTTGCACACCGTGTCGCCAGTCTGTAAACACACATTAAAAACTCTTTCACAAAGTATTCATAGGTTATGTTAGTCACTTTCACCACACCACAGTAGGTACTAATAATTAACAATTAACAATTAACCCACAAATCGTTACTATCATTTTATGGTTAAAATATCGTTGTATTGGTGCATCTTTACCATCGCCTCAGTCGTATAGTTGACTGCCTTCAGCAATCTTTCATTCATTTGGACCATTTCACCTCGCATTTCCGTTAGTTCCCTTTTGATGTCCCTGAAATGTTTTTCACATTCTTCGACTTGCTCCTTCATGGTGCACATTTCCTTAAACGTCCAATCTTTCAACGATTCAAACGCTCGGTCCACGGAACATTCTGAAGTGTGGTCCATCTGTAAATAATGAAAAACAAGGTTGTTCTACTCCACCTTTGTTAACACTTTCCAACAACAACATGCATGCACTTTTAGCACATTTATGCCATCTCGTATACATGCCATTACATTCAACTTTACCATCTGGTATACATCCACATACTTCAATGGTATCCACAGTATAGTCCCTATGTATGTATTGTGTATGTATCATTATCCATGTAGTGAAACCCCTCAATACACACTAGCATGTGCCAACCCCATGCAGTATACAATTGTTATATTTTCCCTTCTTATTTCATATTCCAGAGCCCCATAACGTACACATGCAGTATCTGGCTACTTCATCCTGGATGCCATAACCTCATACCTATCTAATGTGAAAAGCCCTATCCAGCATACATCTTACATTTCACCATCCCCATCCCATTCAAAATACATCCATAATACCACCACTCTACCCGTAATACATCTAGTATGTCACAGGTTGGCGTATGTGTGCAGGTATCAAATTGCTGCGTTGGGGCCACATATTTCAGTATATAATTTACCTACATAAAAGTTCCTTAATAGTTTGTACATATTTCAACATCTGGTATAATTATACCCCCGCTACAAAGTAACGGGGGTATATAGCGTTCATTCTGTCCGTCCGTCCGTCCCGAAACTTTGTCCGGAGCATATCTCTTAAAGTTTACATGCTAGGTTCCCCAAACTTCACACACATGTTAATCATTACCCATTGATGTGCCTTTTGCTATTTTAAAGTTTTTTTCAGAATTTTGTTTTCTTGCTGTTTCCATGGAAACACGACTTAGTGCCAAATGTGTTTGATGGTTTTGTCCGGAGCATATCTCTTAAAGTTTACATGCTATGTTCACCAAACTTCACACACATGTTAATCTTTACCCATTGTTGTGCCTTTTGCTATTTTAAAGTTTTTCAGAATTTGTTTTGTTGTTGTTTCCATGGAAACATGACTTAGTGCAAAATGTGTTTGATGGTTACCTCGCCACAGCATATCATCGAAACTATACATGCTAGGTTCACCAAACTTAATACACAAGTTAATCATGACCCACAGATATGCCATGTGCTAAAAATAACAATCTATGTCCACTTAATTGTGTGCAACAAGTTCAATTGTATGTCAGGTTTCCACGAAAACACAAAAAAGTAATGTTTCCATAAATTATTACTGTAATCAGTACATGGCAAAACAATTATCTAACATGTATATAAAGTTTAGTAGAGTCAAGGAGAAAGTTTTGTGAGCTGCTGATCCTTGTCACATTATATATATATCAATATCAGTTATTTCCATGTCCCTAAGTGGGCAGTGGGGGCATGTGAGCTGTGCTCACTTCTACTTTTGTTTATTTTGCTCACGAGTATATATCATCAGTCAGCAACGCATCAATGAAATCTCGTATACATCTACAGTCAAATCCCCATGAGTCATGAAAGGTGTAATCCGCGCTGGTTTGTTAATTGCATAAGTTATCTACGCCGATTGACTTCTCATTCAGTTACTTCGGCTTATGTATACAAAATTGCTGTTGTTTCAATATCATAAAATTGTATTTGAATATAAATAAAAATTGCATTTAAGAATAAATAAAATTGTATTGAAATGAAAAAAAATGTACTGAAATGAATAAAGTTGCATTAAAAATGAAATGAAATTAATTTTTAAAATTTAATATATATTTTACTGAATTATTAAATTGAAAATAAATCAAACTGAGTTGATCATGTACAGCTATTCAATAGCCCACTCAGGGGCATCCTTGGGCGGAGATCCTTCTGTTATTTTGGTTGGATGCCTCATCCTCGTTCTCATGTTGGCCTTAGCGCGGGCAGTGGCACTGTAAATTCTTGCCGAGTCCAGTGTCGACTTGTAGGTCCTGAGTCTGCTGGACTCCCAGGCAAAGGGGATCGAGTGCAATAAAGTGGTATCTTCTTCATCACTCACCACTGGTGAAGTCGTGTTCAAGGTGATTACTGATGCTACTTTTTCCTATCGTCGATCTGGCCAATCAATGGTCTCAAGGCATTTCAGGCGCTGTGCAAGTTTCTGAAAATGATAGGTAGTAATGAATTACTATAGGCTATTTAAATATATTACACAAAAATCAGTCAAAAATATTCGTGGTGTTACGAACTGTTTGTCGGAACTCAACTATAAACTGGATAGCTGTGATATTCTGTTCCTAAGTGAACACTGGCTGAATGACAATCAGAAACCAATTCTAACTGATCTTCATGACGACTTCCATGTGCATATAAAAAAACAGCAGAACCATTCTTCACCTAGAGCAGCTGGTGGAGTTGCATTGTTCATCAGGAAGCAAGATAGTTGTAGTGTCTCGATATTAAATATACCGAACAGTGAACACATCATTGGTGTTAAGCTGACTAAATGTGGCATTCCAGTGTACATAGTTGGTGTGCGACTCCCATCGTCTAATGTTGTGGACACTGTCTACGTAGAAGAACTCCATAATGCTATGGATGTATATGATACCTGTTCATATCATGGACAAACTGTAATACTTGGTGATTTTAATACTGACCTTTGGACTCTCAAGTGTTTGCAGAGAGCTTTGAAGGAACGTGACCTGAGCTCGATTGTACCACTAGACAATCAAAATGCTTACACCTACACTAGTAAATGTAGACAGGTTAAAACTATGATCAATTATGTTTTTGTTAGCACTGATTGTAGAAGTAGCATTGTTGGCTATGATATTGACTATTCCATCCCGTACTCTGTCTCAGATCACTACCCTATACTTATTTGTATGCTTGTAACTGATGATGTACGTCAATATCACTATGGGGGTGAAAAGTTAAACTGGCAAAAGGCCAACAGCATTGATCTGATGCTTTATCGCTATGAGACTGAAAATTATTTCAGAAACGACAGTTTAGATATAGCTGATTACAACACACCAGAGGAGTATGTTGAAGCCTACCATAATTTCATCCTTGATTCATTACATGCTTCAGCCAATATCAGTATTCCTGCTTCAAAATTTCAATCCCATTTAAAACCCTAAGGACGATGTTCACTACGTAAAATATAAGCAGGCTAAGAGAATCTTTCGGAAAGAACATCGCCGATCAAAACGTAAACTTCAAGATTAAAAGTTCAGAGACATTTCTGAAGCAGCCAAAGTTGATATTCAGGAATATACCAGGGTTACAAAAAAGTACAAACACAATAAACAACGAGTTAAAACCATTGTGTATGAGGACGAGACCTGTGACACTCCAGAAAGTATCTGTAACCTATTTGCTAAGTACTTTAGGGATCTCTCCCAGCCGTATGAAGATATCAATCTTGATCAAGATTTTACCTGTTTTGTTAATAGTTTTATTGAAGATCTTGTCACAAGACAAGACGTTGATGACTCTAATGACACCGGTATGAATCTTTTATGTCCATTTACTGGTGATGAACTATTGAAAACTGTAAAATCATTGAAGACGGGTAAATCCTCAGTCCCGGATCATATTGTAAATGAGTATGTTAAATTTAGTGGAAGATCACTCATCAACCACCTTCTTACGTTTTATAATGATATTGGTTCTTATGAAGATGTTCCTAAGTTGTTTAGTGTGGGAATATACTCCCAATCCACAAAGGCCATGGTAAAAGTAAGGAGAACCCTTCTAATTACAGAGGCATCACACTTACTCCAGTTTTAGGTAAACTTTTTGAAAGATTGCTTTTGAATAGAATCAAAAGCTGGGCAACAGAAGTAAATAAGTTTCCTCACCCTTTTCAGTTTGGTTTTCGAAAAGGTGCTGGAGCAGAGACCGCCTTATTTACGCTCCAAGAAACTATTGCTTACTACAATGAAACAAACGCCAGTATACTGTGCATTTGTCGATAATGATAAAGCATTCGACCGGGTTTGGCTTAATGGTCTTCTCCTAAAACTGCACAACTTTGGCATTATAGGTAAAATGTGGAGACTTTTATACATACTTTTTCATCAATGAAATCACGTATTAGCATTGGCGGACATATTTCGGATACCTTTGAAATACGTCAGGGTGTTGGGCAAGGACGGGTCCTATCGGCTTGGTTGTTACATTGTACATTAACGATCTGTTGGATGCTGCTGATATTTCAGGAAGAGGCTTAAATCTCCCCTGGGCCACTACCCCTGGTATCCTACTTGCAGATGATACAACCCTATTAAGTTGTACACCCGATGGTCTTCAGTGTTTATTGAATGTTATATCTGATTATGCTGGTAAAAGTGCCTTCCTTCTGGTTGGTGATTGTCATGAACATGAATGCCCAGAGCTATTTTTTGGGTGATCATGTTATTAACCGCAAAACTGATGTCGTATATGCGGGCCTGTACATAAACACTGCTAAATCTACCCTTAGTCGTACTGTTTTAATATGTGAAAAGCTTAGAAAGCTAGTCAATGTTAACCACAGGCATGGATTGTACTTTGGTGGTCTTCACCCTATGCACGCTGTACACATATGGGAACGTATTGTACTACCCTGTGGTCTACCGTATATGACCGTCCATAAGCCGACCCCATAGATAAGCCAACCCCCAAACTTGACCCTCAAAATCAGTGTCAAAATCATATATAAAGATTACCGGTGTATTGTGGCAACATGTGTTTGTGTTCCTTTTTATATCCCGACGATCACTGCTTGCATCAACAACGAGAGGCCATTTTGTGAATTCGGAGAGTATGGAAATGTGAACCCAAGAGAAAAAAGTACCATCGGTAAATAAATACTGAAGTCAACTTTTGTTTCAAAATATATTATTTAAGTGTCCATATTTCATCTATATATATATGACAATAAGAAAAATAGTCCACTAACAATAAACACTGTTCTGAGATTTTCACAAATCATCGTCCGTAAACCCATCAAATTCCGTGTCACTGTCCTCGCCAGCCAGTTCCGTCCACTCTAATTCGTTGGTTGTATCATCATAGTAATCATCCTGGGCCCCGTTCCTCAAAGCGATCGTAGCGCAAAGTTGATCGTAACTCCCATACTTTAACATAGACTTACGACTGTTGTAGCGCTACGATCGCTTTGAGGAACGGGGCCCAGATTGTCACAAATAAGCACATCTTCTTTTCGGTTTTCGGGGCGTCAGAAATTCCGTGAACAAAGCATCGTCCTCGGATCCGTCCATCGCATTTGAAATGCCACACTTCAAGAACGAATTCTTAACCATGATTCCTGACCCATCTTGCTACTTCGTGGAGTGGAGCCTTCCTCATTGCGTTGGACTTGGTGAAAGTGTGCTCACCGTTCATCATCCATTCCGACCACTTTTCCCTTACGTTCACCTTGAACGGCTTGTTCAGGGAAACATCCAGTGGTTGTAGTATAGATGTGCAGCCACCCGGAATAACTGCCTGGTGTGTCTTCACTGACTGACACAAATGGGCCCTAAACATATCCCAATTAGTAGTGCGTTGCATCCTCTCATTCCTCCTGGTCTCGCAGACCACACATCCTCCACCCATTGGTTCACGAGAGTCTCGTCCATCCATCCCTTGGGATGAACGGCCACTACCACACCTGTTGGAAACTTTTTCTTAGGCATTGTCTTACGCTTAAACACTATCATCGGTTTTAATTTCGTGCTATCTGCCATACAGGTTAGTACGACTGTGAAGTGTTGCTTCTCATTTCCTGTAGTTTTTACTGACACAGTCTTTATACCCTTGATGTCCCTGGCATGTCAAAGCTTAGTGGAGTTTCATCCATGTTACCTATCTGTGATAGGTCATAGTTTATAGCTTTCCTTTCTTTGATGACAAACGCTTGGAATAAGTCCACTTTAGTGCTGACTTGGTCCGGCAATTTCTGGGCAATGTGTGTCCAATGCTGGCACATGTCATTTTGCAAATGGCGACCGGACTCGTTGTTGTGGTGTTTTTGTGACTTCAAATAGGTAGGTACGATAAATGTCATGCTGATTAATATGTAATAATATGTTGAAATAATGAAAACATACAGGTTAATATGTATTTTATTCATCATTCACAACATAAACGCTATAATCGTGGCAAACATCCTGGCAGATATATCGGTAACCTCATCATGGCAGGGCACTGGCGAGCTGAAAAATATTTCCGTGAAATTGTATCTCATAGATAAGACAACCCCCTTCTACAGACGTATATTTTGGGTCCTCAAAATTCGGCTTATAGACGGTCATATACGGTATTTGCCTGTAATATGTGGCGTAACTTATCAACTAAAGAAAACGATATGCTAAAATGTATGCTAAAATACTTCTGTAATAAAGTACAAGGGTTCTCTAAATGCACGTGCTCGGTCATTGCCAGAGACTGTCTTGGACTTTAATATCACTCCGTGCATATATTGATCAGAGAGCATTATTGTTCCTGGAAAGACTGCTTAACACTGATATTAATTTCATTTTCCAACGAATTCTTAACTAGAGATTAGCTCAACATGATTGTAAGGATAACAAAACATGCTGAAGTGTAAATCCTCTCTTTTACACCATATGTTATATCTTACCTGTAAATATGATCTTACTGAATATGTTGACATTTATCGTAACTCATCTGTATTTGTTACTAAAAATCAATGGTCAAATCTTGTAAGAGATAAAGTCTCTTAACTTGAAGCAAATGTTGTTACCTCTGAACTTAACTACAGAGTCAATCTCCACAGATACGCTCTCCTACGCAATCCAGCTGCTGGTAACAAACTTTGGCTCTTAATGATTCACATTATTCTATGACATATCCTACATTTTCCGTGTCGGCACTTTCGCTTTACAATCTAAAGAATGCTTATGTGGCACATATGCTTATGACATTGTAAAACATGTATTTCTCGTTTGTCCACAAATGGAATGTAACAGAGAGCGACTACTTAGCTCCCTCATTGATCTATTGGATGTTACAACCTTTGTAAGTGTTTGGGATGGTGGTGATCATGATGATGATGATGATGATGCACTTGTTTTCCACTTGGAGGAGTGCCAGATGATAACACTAGAGATCTTGATACTGATCTATGGATTCAATGTATGAAAATCACGAGTAAAGCTGTTCATGAATGGAAACAGTTTTTCGTCACATGTTGCTAGATTCACATCCCCCCATATATACATATCTCTAAATGTTTTGTATTGTATAACTTTCATACACTTGTACTTTGTAAAATGTAATATCTGCTAAATCATGCATATGTATCTTCAATTTTGGAGGAAATAAAGACAATCTATCTATCAATATTGCTGTTGTTTCAATATCATGGCACCAAATTTCCTTCTCTAGTCATTGTGTGTATTTATCATACAAATTTGTGTAACCGGAAATCAAATTATTACAACTGTAACAATACATGGTAGGTACCCACAGCTACTTCGGGTTATGCATAATATTTTGTACCCCGGCATTCCACTAATCTGCATTTCACTGTATCTTAATAGTCGTGCGTGTTAGTGCACCTTCACGGTAATAACAACCTGTCTACATTTTCGCATATGTCTTGCATCCAGGGTACATGCAGGTACACCTTTGTTTACCTCCATTGTTTTGTAAACTGCCCATGTTGCACAATATCATTGTGTGAACATTAGCTACCCATACTTACTAGCTACCTGTTAGGCACCATTCATAATTTATGGCTAGGGGGGGTGTCATCATTATCAGTACAAAATTTATCACCCCCCTACCTCCCCAGAACAAAATGGGTCACCCCACATAAAATCATCATCATCATATCTGTCTCTCTCTCTCTCTCTCTCTCACACACACACACACACACACACACACACACACAGAGAGAGAGAGATTATGAACGGTACCTTGTCGCCATTGTTTAGCGTGTTTTAACTATTAGCTCCATTTTTTCTTAACATAATGAAACAAAATTTGTCTTCAATACACATTAGCTATTCACCTACATTTACTAGGGCTGCGCAATATAACCGGTTTATCGGTATTTACCAGTTCAGACATGAAAACAATAGGTATTGCGATACGCTGATCGAAAACCGGTATTTTGACTTGCATTCGGAAAACTTTGTAACACTCGGAAATCTTCGGATATTTCCTTTTTTTCATTTGTGCCAAATATTATTCACATTATTATTTTTAATCATGAATAAAAGTTGTTATTAAAGCTTAATATATCGCAATATATCGCAATATGAAAATTCTCTTCAATACCCACCCCTAACATTTACTGCTTGTTTAAAGTTGCCCATTGTGTTTCTCCGAAACGCTGTCAACAGGGAGCGCGGTAGTGTTTATTGTGCTTTCCCAACAAGTAACAGTACCAGTTATCATCAATTCTTAATTTTTCAATACGCTAATATGCACATGTTGCAGCGCGGTTGAACTTTTCAAAGCTAACTCTTTCAATAGTTGTTTGCAATTTTCGTAATGTTTGTTTTCTCCAAGAAAAAGGAAATAAAAAAGGTAAAAATGCACATCTCACCTTCTAGTTATATTTTGTCAGTATCTGTCGAGTCCATAAAACGCAAATGGAAATTTAGCTTAATATTCAAGGTTCACTCATTGCGTTAATGGGTATGTTTACACAAATTAAAAACTGCTCTTTTAATGCACTGAACTGTAATGTCATACATAGCCCGCATTATTTTTATCCAATTCTCATAATTTATTAGGGGTGGTGGGGTAGCCTAATGGTTAAAGTGTTGGCTTGTCACGCCGAAAACCCCGGTTCCAATCCCCACATGGGTAAAATGTGTGATGCCCATTTCTGGTGTCCTCCGTCATCATGTTGCTGGAATATTGCTAAAAGCAGCGTAAAACCAAACTCAGTGAGTCAGTCAGTCATCATTTATGAAATTTCATGTCAGCACACTAATGCTCACGTCACATCCCCCTGACGAGTTTGGGTCTAGTCTTCCGATGGCAATACAGTCGTGCCCCGTTTATCCGAACACTTGTGTTCGGATAAACGAATTTTCGGATATCTGAACCGAGGACCATTTGACCAAAACCCGGTCGCGATCATACTGATCCCTCAAACTACCGTCCTATATCACTAACTAGCTGCGTTTGCAAAACCATGGAGCGCATGGTCAACAATCGATTAATCTGGTACCTGGAGACCAATAACCTCCTCAGTGACCTCCAATGTGGTTTCCGAAAAAACCGAAGTACCATTGACCATCTGGTGCGTCTGGAATCATTTATCAAAAACTCCATTGTCAACAAACAACATGCAGTATCTATCTTTTTCGACTTAGAAAAAGCATATGATACAACATGGAAACATGGTATCCTAAAAGATTTACACGAGTTTGGATTGAGGGGTAGACTACCTCAATTCATATCTCGGTTTTTAAATAACAGACAATTTCAAGTTCGGTGGGGTTCCACACTGTCTGACTATTTCCACCAAGATCAGAAGCGTCCCCAAGGCAGCATCCTGTCTGTCACACTTTTAGCATCAAAATTAACAGCCTCACTAACGTCCTGAACAGTTCGCGTTGATGGGTCCCTTTTCGTGGATGACTTCAATATCTCATGTCATTGGCAAGAACATGCATGCAATAGAAAGGCAGCTACAACTCTGCCTTAACAAAATCCAAAAATGGGCCAATGAAAATGGTTTTAAGTTTTCAAAATCCAAAACAAATTGTATTCACTTTTGTCGTAAATACAAAACCACACAAGGATCCAGACCTAACCTTAGATGGTACTCCCATCAAGGTAGTAGAAGAGGCCAAATTCCTTGGACTTATATTCGACCGCCACCTGACATTCTTACCACACATAAAATATTTGAAAACCAAGTGCTTGAAGGCTCTAGACTTGCTAAAAGTAGTTTCAAATACAGAGTGGGGAGGGGATCAGACCACCCTCCTTCACTTGTACAGATCATTAGTTAAGCAGTAAAACTAGATTATGGCTCCATTGTCACGGTGGAGCCTGCAAAAGCAATTTAGAAAAATTAGACTCTATCCACCACCAAGGACTGAGGCTCTGCCTGGGAGCTTTTAGGACCTCTCCGGTAGACAGTCTATATGCAGAGGCCAATGAACCTTCCCTTGAACAACGCCGCATTAAACTCTCACTGCAGTATATCACTAAATTACGTTCAAATGAGTCCAATCCAGCATACAATTGTGTTTTCAACCCGCTCTATGAAAACTTATTTCCTAAACTGCCAAGCCTGGTTCCACCACTTGGAATCAGGATCAAACCACACATAACTGCAGCTAAAATTGATTTCGACATCATTGCACCATACCGACTTCTATCCTCACCACCATGGCAAATGGTGAAACCACAGGTCGATCTCACCCTCACCAAACTCAAAAAGTCTGAAACAAATCCCTTGGTGTTCCAACAGGAATACAACCAGTTACGTTCTAAGTACAACACTCTCACAGATCCATTTTCACAGACGGATCCAAGGACGATGGCCAAGTTGCCAGCGCTACAGTCATTGGAGCCAAGACTGTCTCCTCTAGGATCCCCGACAACAGTTCCATTTTCACCGCTGAAGCCAAAGCTATCTTCTCAGCTTTGACCTACATTCAACAGCAAAATCAGTCCAAAACTTCATCGTTATCTACAGATTCATTATCCTGCCTTCAAGCACTTCTAAATGTGACTTCAAGTCACCCAATCATCCTGGACATATTAGAACTGTACAACGACCTTTCTACTGGCCAATATGACATCATCCTCTGCTGGTTGCCGGGTCATGTCGGCATAGCAGGTAACACTAAGGCCGATGCTGCAGCAAAAGCAGCTCTCAAAAAGCCCCTATCTCCACTGCTAATCCCATACAGTGACTTCAAACCCACTATCAAAAGCTATACTCGGGACCTGATGCAAAAAGGTGGGACACTCAAGTAGGAAGAAACAAACTCCATGAATTGAAGCCAACAATCGGTTATACCTACTTGGGTTGTCAGTCAAGACGTGATGAGGTAATTTTACGACGATGTTGTATTGGCCACAGTCGATTTACACATGACTATCTGCTGAAAACGGATGGGGATGGACCCCCCATGTGTGTCACTTGCGATGAGGTTTTCACCGTCAAGCATATTCTGCTTGAATGCGTGGACTTATCGCCTGCAAGGGACTCACATTATGAAGCAACAAACCTAAAAGATCTGTTCTCACGCGTGAGCGCCCATCTGATACTGAACTACCTGAGGGAAGTTGATCTGTATCATAAATTGTAACTGTGAAATGTAACAACCATAAATTGTAACTATGAAATGTAACACACCGCCTGCCTTTAAATTTCATGCTATGACTTTTTCTGCTTTTGAATGACAATGTAATCAATAAATGTCTTTGAAACAAAACTCATTCCGAGTATGTACTTACAAAATTTACTAATGCAAACTTGTTCTCGTCACTATATGGCTGGAAAAATGCCGATGTGACGTAAAGCTCAACTCAACTCAACTCAACTCAACTCAACCTAAGCAGTAAGCTGAAGAAGCCAGTGAGTACACAAAAGATAGTGAATGGAAGCCAGAGATGTAGTTACAATGAGATGTTTAAACAATAGATGCGATGTTTATACAATAGATTGAGCTTGGTGGAGGAGTGGATCATAAGCTGATGGAATGAAGTATCCTTGGTCACGGTTGATGGTGGGCTTGTGGCGTTTGATGTGAATGGCTTCTGTGAGCTTGCGTTTAGTGAAGTCCGTTTGGTTGTTGGCGAGAATGGTGATGTCGGACCACTCTATTTGATGATTGGGGTTAGCTTTGATGTGGTCAGAGATAGCTGACTTGGTGTCGGAATTAGCAACAGAGGTGCGATGTTCTTTGACTCGGGTGTTGATGGGTCGGGATGTTTCACCTATGTAGCATTGTCCACAATCACAGTTTATTTTGTAACTAACACATTTCGGGTTGTTGTTGTTGACGGTGGGTTGTTTTCTTCCGTTGGCATGGAGGAGGTTGTTGAGGCTGGAGGACGCTGAGAAGGTTGTGTCTATGCCTGCCTGTTGTTTCAGGAGTTGGCTGATTTGGTGTGATGGTTTACCAATGTAGGGAATGGATATCTTGATGGGGGCTGATTCTGGTTTAGATCTTTTGGCAGGAGGTGAAAGCGTTGCTTCGATGGTTCTGTTGACTATTTCAGGTGGGTAGTGGTTGCGTTCTACAAAGACTTTCCTCAGGTGTTCAATTTCTTCCTGTAGGTTTGTTGAGCAGATGTTTTTGGCTCTTCTGGTCAATGTAGAGATGACGCCGGTCTTGACTTTAAGGGGGGTGGTTGGAGTTGTAGTGGATGTATTGATCCGTATGAGTAGGTTTTCTGTACACAGAGGTCTGGAGTTGGTTGCAGGAGGTGCGGGACACAAGGACATCAAGGAAAGGTAGTTGGTTGTTCTGCTCTGTTTCGATGGTGAATTTGATGCGGGGATGTTGGCTGTTGAGATGGGCGAGGAGCTGCTTTGGATCTTGCTGAGGTTGGAGGATGACGAAGGTGTCATCCACTTTGCGGTACCAGCAGGACGGTTTGAAGGGTGCAGTTTCTAGGGCCTTCTCTTCCAGGTCGGCCATGTAAATTTCTGTTAGGATGGGGGATAGTGGGGAGCCCATGGGAAGTCCGTGGATTTGCTCATAGATGGCATCGCCCTAGGTGAAGTAGGTGGAGTTGATGCAGGCGGAGGTGAGGCTGATGATAGAGTCGGTAGAGAGGCTGGGGTTGTTGAGGTTGTCAATTCTGTGGCGTAGTGCTTGAAGGGCTTCTTCCCGAGGTACATTGGTGAATAGGTCCACAACGTCGTAGCTGATGATGGGACCTGGGTTGGTGATGTCACGGATCTTGCAGCAGAAGTCAGTTGAATCATTGATGAAGGAGTTGGCAGATTTACCTAATGGGGAGAGTACTTGGGTAAGGTACTGGGCAGTACTGTAGAATACAGTGTCACGGGAACAGACTAGTAGACGAGTTTTAACGGGGTTCTTGTGGATTTTGACTGTTGCTCTGGCATAAGGTGGCTGGGGGTGAGATACTGTGAGTTTTCGATACAGATCTGTTGAGAGTTCATATTTATCATGCAGCATTTTTAGCGTGGCCTTATGCTGACGGTTGAGCTTTGTAGTCGGATCCCTCTTCATCATTTGGTAGGTTGAGGTGTCATCTAGGAGGTTGTCCACCATGGAGTGGAAGTGGTCCTTGTCTAAGACAACAGTTGCTCTGCCCTTGTCGGCTGGGGCGATGACAATATCAGGATGTTGTTTAAGTTGTCTGATGGCTTGTTTCTCAGCTGGTGTGATGTTTGGTTTCTGAGGCTGGGCTTTGTGGAGAATACTGGTGATCTGGTGTCGGAGGAAGTCAACCTTTCCACCGGGTGCAAGTTGTTGGAGACCCTTTTCAATGTTGGCGATAAACATGTCCGAGTTGATTTTGGGTGGTGTAGGGGCAAATTTGAGACCTTTGGCAAGGGCACTGACCTGTTGGTTGGTGAGTTGTTTCTTGCTGAGGTTGACAACTGTGTTGTGGATAGTTGGTGCTGTGGATTTCTGTGCCACAAGCCCACCATCAACCGTGACCAAGGATACTTCATTCCATCAGCTTATGATCCACTCCTCCACCAAGCCCAATCTATTGTATAAACATCGCATCTATTGTTTAAACATCTCATTGTAACTACATCTCTGGCTTCCATTCACTATCTTTTGTGTACTCACTGGCTTCTTCAGCTTACTGCTTAGCCAATCATGGCAATTATGTTGTTTCCTTTGTCTATTATGTTGTTTCATTGTTATATACAGTATATATATGCAGCTCCTACACTTCATGTATCACTCTTGCTTGACAACGGTACAAGAATCTGTATCGAAACGTCCCACTCACGAAATAAAGAAGTTGTTATCCATAAAACTTGTTCTATATTAAACTAAACTAAACTAAAGTGTGAAAAAAAATTACTTTTATGCTTGTTACACCACTGACATATTTTTTTCCAGTGCATAGTTAAAAAGGTTTATTTTAAAAACATTTTATTACTTTCCTGTGTGCAATTTATGATGACTGCATGTTTTAATGTGTTGACCATTCAAAAACATAAACATTTAATTCAGTACAACCCTTTGTATTTTCTTAATTTCCATAACGTGAATTTGACCGTTTTTTTAGATTCACCCATATACGTCTGTTTTCAACCGGGCCACTTCATAACAGTGTGGAACTCACCAAATAGCCAACTTCTGGCTAGGCAGCAGGTGCATTAAAACAGTAGCATGTGCATCTATACACAACAACCCGAACACTAACCTGCTCCAAGTCAAATGGGTCTTACAACGTCAATCGCCTAAAGCTATTTCAACGAACAGAATCTATGGTGTGTTTATTGTGTACATAGAACTCTCGGTTAATGTGGTATAACATAAATTCATAAAACCAAATAATTAATTACATCTGAAATATGTAAGGGTTTGGCTATAACACTATTGTACAGAGACTATTCATCATGTCAAAAGTACCACACGAAAAGGTTAATTTTCATGAAAACTTGCCCTTTAAACAATTGCTTAGCATGGCTTCACATACATAGGTAGGTGGTATGTTTTTTCTGGTGTAGGTTAGTCACGTACCTGTCAAAAAAAGCTGGCTGTCACAACGCCACGGCTACCACAAGTTCAATCACAATACAGTCATCCCTTGCAATAACGCGGGTCTCGGGGTCCACGGACGACCCCTCGCGTTATCAGAAACCCGCTAACGTGGAATGTAGACCGCCGGGTGAAAGACTTATAAACATGTGCGTGTGTATACACAAAACTTATGTCTATCTCTGAATGGTTACAAAACTAGCGAAACTACGAAAATAAATTTGTACCCAAGTATTTGTATGTTTCCGTTTAGTAAGATTGATCTTTAAAATGCAAATATGGTAAGATATGGTAAGTGTTACACTGCTTGTTTCACTATCAAACTCGCCGACTGACTGTTCAGCCATTTTTCTAAATGATGCAATGTCACGCATTACCCCAATAAAGAGTTCACTGTAGGTTTGCTTCCATAATGTAACAGTATGGGTGTTATTTATTGTTTAGATATTTATTTACATGCCGGATAGATGTAAATAAGGACTTATTCTTTTCAAATGCCGATGTCAACTCACCTACATAAACACATGGAGAGGCGGCAACATGCGAGCTACTTAGCCAATCAAATAAATTGTACCAGTTTGTTTACAAAAAGGGAGGCAGTGATTGGATGATCGCTTTAAAATCCGGAGAAAGTCCGCCTTGTCACAAGAATGAAGAGAAACACGAGGTGAGCTTTAAAGAACACTGCATTTGTTTAATGACATGAATGTGTATAATAAAAAATACAAATATTGATCAAAGTATATATACATGTATTTACATGTTTATAGTCCTGCATAAAACAAGGCAGAAAGTGTTCAAGACAGATAATTAACAATTCAATCTTTATGAGTGCTTTAAGATACTGCTTTTTCTGGGTTTCACGACATTTTGCGCCTCTCACATCGTCTATACATATCAAGCCTCTTTGAAAAAGTCACATAAGCTTTTTTGCGTTTTCACATTTTGTGCCTGTCCTTTCAGTTTTTCAACAATGTTCTGCATTTGCATAACAGACAGTTCAGAAAAGTCAGCTGATCATTCCATATGTTTGAAAACAATATTGGCACAAGATAAAACCTCTGAAACTGTTGTACCACATTCGTTTTCTGGTTTGATGCCATCGTTATCATCTTCCACTTCTGTATGTGCTGATGTCATGGCATCCTCAACTATTTCTTCGTCCCCCAGGCTTCCAAACACAGGAAGATCATCGTCAATTGCGTTGTACAATTCCACAGTTTCGGGGCTGGTGATGAGGGGGTTCTCTGCTGCATATGCTTCATACTTCCAGAGTGCATCAGTCACGTCTTCTGGGTTAAATCCAAGGAAGTTGTCGTCGTCAGTGATGGCGAAAGCTTCACTGAGATCCTTGTTCCAACATTTTTCGATAGTTTGCTGTGGTACGCTTTGCCATGCCATGAGGGAGGTAGTGATTGCATCTATGACTGTGACTGTCCTTAGGAAATCTACGGGAGTGAGTCCCGATTCAATGGCTCTATTCACAAGTCCTCTTCGGTAGTGAGACTTGTAAGCTTGGATAATGCCTTGATCCATCGGTTGGAGGAGAGAGGTGGTGTTCTTTGGGAGAAGCACTGCTCTAATCTTCCTGTCATGCGATATCAACGTGGTCGTAGGCGGGTGGGCGGGGCAGTTGTCCATCAGCAGTATCGCCTTTTCCTCAAGTCTTAACGATTGTAGATATTGTCTGACTGCAGGAATAAACTTATGGAAAAACCATTCTTGAAAGATAGCGGCTGTCATCCAGGCATTCTTGGAGGCGGCGTAGACAGCCGGTAAGATTGATCGGTTGACATGGTGGAGACAGCGTGGATTCTGCGACGTTCCTATGATGAGGGGCTTCAGCTTATGCTTTCCCGTTTTATTACTTGTCAGCAAAACTGTGACGCATTGTTTGGCCTTCTTGAACCCAGCTGGGCGTTTTTCTTCTGGCGTGGATAAGGTCCTGTCCGGCAACATCTTATAGTATAGCCCAGTTTCGTCAAAGTTATATATTTGATCCGGCTCAAGGCCTTCGGACTCGATCAGCTGCCGTAGTTCAGTCGGGTAATTACTAGCTGCTTCAATCCCTGGATATTCCAGAAGGAGACATTGACACCACATAATAGTTTTGGGTAGTATGAAAAATCCTTGCAGTGTTCTTAGAACATAAGAAACGAATGGTATATGGAATATATGGAACAACTACATTATGTCACCTGTTTCATAGGATTCCAGCCAGGCACACACAGAGTGTGTTGATAATATCCTGCACTTGGTCACTATGAGATGGAGAGGGTGACCACCACATGGGGTTGATGGAAGAGTTCATTTGAGAGTTTGGTCCTGCCTGCGGGGAGACAGGCCATCGGGGTGGTATCTGTTGTGGGGGAGGTGGAGATGGTCTCAGCTGTCCGTTCCATGTGTGGGTTGATGTGGCATGTGGGGGCATCAACTGCCTCTGCCAGGGCTGTTGTACATCCTGGGGTTGCTGACACAATATGTTAGGGTTCACAGATCCTGACTGGTGGTGAAGATTGTTATTGTTGTCATTGGTTGGTGGCACAAGATGACTGGTATTTGGTCTGGGTAGTGATGACAGTGGTGGCACAAGATGACTGGTATTTGGTCTGGGTAGTGATGACAGTGGTAGCACAAGATGACTGGTATTTGGTCTGGGTAGTGATGACAGTGGTGGCACAAGATGACTGGTATTTGGTCTGGGCAGTGATGACAGTGGTGGAAAGTCAGCATAATCAGGCTGCTTAGGTTTTACTGGCAAAATGTTGTCCATAAGAGAGGTGACAAACAGATGAATTTAATGCTTGGTGGATGAACCTTGTCATGATACATGTTTTCCAAAGGAACCATCTCTGCTACATCCCTGGTGCTCTAGATTTGTCGATATGTAGAGTTGTAAAAGTACCTTCCGTCCCCATGAAGTTGGCACGTTTACACCAATGTCAAACAGTTTCTGTCGCAATTGTTAGACGGGGGAACTTCTGTTTGACCTCCGTCTCTCAATGCCGACATGACATCATTCGATAAGGTGACTGTTCAGAATAGTATAAAAATAACAGTATTTTCCCGCATTTATCAAAAGAAGAAAAGAAAATGTGAAAAAATAAATTTTAGAGGTTTTGATTTTGACTACCCTATGCATTAAACAGGTATAAGAGTAAACAATACAAGCAACATACCTCTACATTCAAACAATAATATCACAAAAATAATGGTCCACTAATGATGGTATCAAAATCACCTTGGTGAAGTGAGTGCAAACATGTTCGTTGGCACAGCAATAGGATAATCAGTTCTTTGTCAAAGGCAGTGAAGTTCAATTTGGCACAATAAATGAATTCAATTCTTTTGAACAGGAAAAAGAGCTCTTTTTTATTTAAACGATATTTATTGTTCAATAGAGCATGTGCATATAATATATTACAAAATGGAGTGGATTGGCAAACAAGCCTGTGGCTTATATCAATGCCTTTCCACAGTTCTGTTTGACTTAACAGAATGAACAATAGGTACTATGAACGGTCTTTGAAATATTTTGGCTTTCATAATTTGTTTAATAATCTTTATCATAAGATAACATTTTTGTTAGGGCTGAATACTGTTAGTTTACAAGTTGACCTCACAACAAGTAAATGAAACATCTATTCTTTACCAGACTGCTTGTTACGCAGTGGAAATTAAACTAAATTATCTATGGTGTGCAGTGGAAGTTAAACTAAACTACATAAATTTGGACTTACCTTTCAATCAACTAAATGTGAAATCCCCTTATAAACAACTAAACGTGAAATCCCCTTATAATCAACTAAACGTGAAATCCCCTTTTTAATGCAATAAGAAATGTGAAATAAGCTAATAAATAATGAAGTTTAAACTTAATATGAAGAAACTGTCTACCTAGCAAGTGTTAAATGTTAGTGAATAATTCTCTCAACTATCTCTGTTTGTATTTCTATTTTATCTGTACTTGCTAGCTATCACTTGGAGAGAGTTACCCACTAACAACTGTCACTAGCCTACAACTGAAAGTTTTTTTCTGTCTCATACGCGGTCGACCTTCGGGCAGAATCTCGTGCAGCATGAAAAGCTAATGTCCTTGTCACGCTTCAGGTGTATTTGTACTATCACGTACTGTGTCCGAGAACATCAGTTCTTTACGGACCCTTCAGAACACTGCTATTTGCAAATATAAAATATCTTAAATATATCTTTATCATAGAGGTATCACCTGTCCTTGCAGTGCATTTCCATTTGTCAAAAAATTTATCACAAGCACTTACTTCAGGAATGAAGCAACCCAGTTTTCAAGTGTAACAATACATCATTTTCAAAACGTGTGACATTGACTATGGTAATGCAGGTCTTTGACTTCAAACCCTTGCCCTTTTGCTTGGAAACAAGCTTCTCCAAATCACGGAACAGATGAATGCTTTTTCAGCATCAGTACCCTGAAGATTTGAAACAACAATTATTGAAATAAAAATGTCCAATTACATGGTAACCCGGTTTGAAATAATAACCATATCAAATCGATATTAATCAACTTACTAAGGTATCGCAGAGGGTTAGTGAAATTAGTTAGGTATTTTGAGAGTTAACCGTATCTAATTAGAAATATAATAAATTATCATATCGAATAGTATTGTCCATATGACAAGCAGCTTGTAACAAGAAATTGAAAATACATATACATCTAACGTGACTTCTGAAACCTCAGGTGCAGTTTTCTTAGATGACGGTCTGCATCACCCATTCCATATTTCTAGCAGTTTCTTCCTCGCTTCCTCTGGATCATCACTGTGTTGGCAAAAGACTTCATGCACCAACTGAAACAGTATTTTAGAATGTATTTAATGATTGAAAGGCAGAAAGATATGCAACAGAGCGTGCCTGCTTGTTCAATGTAAAACTAGAACAACCGTGACAATGAATCAACAGAGCGATAACACTGTTCAAGTAACGTTTTATACCTGGATTGTCTGGATTTGATAAATAAGGTCAAGGACAAATGTCCAAGGTATTTGTCTAGGCAAACTCAATTGGAAACAAAAATTGGATGTATAATAAGTGATAAAAAATGTTTCCCATGGGTATCATTCACATACATTGCAGGTAAAGAGTTTGGCAATGAAACAATAACTGAATGTGCGGAAAAAAAGACTTTAAAAAATACTTAGGGACTTGATAACTTTAGTAAGATAGAAAAAACTTCTTAGTTTTAGCATTGATTCAGATGTCTTAGATAAATGTACACAACTTACAGTATAAGTTTGCAATGCAGAGTTTTTGTAGATATTCAGTTTGGAGTTTGCATTGTGGTCGTTTCACAGAAGATTTGGACAGTGGTTCTGTAAAACTTATCAAATTCAATACTATCATATTTGTGTCTTAAAGCAAATTGTATAGTTTGGAAAATATTTTCTTCAAAATTGTATTTGTCATTAAAGTTCTTTGGGAAAATAAACGATCATTTCATTGGTTATTGCATTTACTTTTCTCAAGTAGATATACAGTCAACTCTCGTGTTAATCCGACACTTGTGGTTGCAGAGAAATATGTTGGATTAACGAAAATGTCGGAAAATATCAGAAATTGTAGATCTGGTTATCGTCTTCGTTTGTAAAAACATTCAGTAATAAAAAAAATATAACAATACATCCTTGATATCTTTTATTAACAATCATAGATGGCATAACATACATGTACATATAAAATCACATAATCAATCGGTTTCGTATCGATTTCAAAATCACATTGGCACAAAACTCACGTTTGTTTTTACCAGTCGTCGCTATTTCACTCTCAGCAGCCATTATGACCCGGATGTTGAATGAGTCACTGTTTTCATACGACTAGTTCCACAGTAACATATGTATGTCTGGTGAACAATAATTTAAAACTTGAAATAGTCTTTGAGGGTTTTTTGTTGTTCATTTTTTTTCTGCATTTTAGTTTTCAAAGTGTCGATGAAGTCAAGGTCACTCACATCAAACACGTCTAAGTTGTGTGTCACAAATGTCTGTAAAGTGTTCAACAATGTTTTGACCTCAGGTAGCTTGGGAACGACTGGTTCGGTTGTCTGGTCTTCTTCAGTGTTGGTTTCTTCTTCGGCAGTAGGTCGGACAATCTCGATTATTTCATCTTCTGTCATGGCTTCCTCACATGGCAGGTTTGCGTCATATTCTATGAATTCACTGACAGGTGCGGGTACATCTGGATATAGCTTGTCAAGAGTTTCCTGTAAATCTCGGACGTCTTCAGTCGGTTCATTATCGGGCTCAATCTGGCTGTCGGTAGGTGGCAGGATTTTCGTATGACGCCAGCAGTTGATGATTGTCGGTTGCTTCACATCTCTCCACGCTGATCGGATAAACAGTAGGGCTTGCTTGATGTCAAGTCAAGCAGCCAGCAAGGCACGCGCTAATCACCTTTCATGTGTGATGTTTGTATACGGTCGGATCATCCGACCGGCTGTTGATTCGGATCAACGAATGTTTTTACAATGTATTTACAATGATCAGTTGCTAGATTAGTGTGTCGGAGTCGGAATGCGAGAATGTCGGATTAACGAGAGTAATTATCACTGTTTTAAATGGTTCCCAAAGTTTTTGTCGGCTTAACGTGATTGTCGGATTAATGAGTGTCGGATTAACGAGAGCCGACTGTACTTGTATTTCTTTTATCGAGTTATCGATCTTGGATAGTTAAGACAATCAATAACCGAGTTTTGACAGACGATAGGCACATTGAAATCACTGCATTTTGAACATTTTGACATCCATTTGAAGAAATCTAAAAGAATGTCTAGTTATCATATAATAATAGGCCTGTAGAGATGTAGCGATTGCCTCACCATTCATTGGCGCCCAAAGTATCGAGGCACGCTTGCAGTTAGTAATGACAGATTAACACTATAATGTTAATAAATAAGAGAGATATATTGACACTGATGTAAATAATTTAACACTGATGTTAATAATATTACGTAAGTCGTACTTGTATGCAAATAGTATTATTTGTATGTGTATGCAAGAAATACGACATCTTATTCCATTTAGCTTAATATTATTTCAATTAGATTAGTTAGAGGGGTAATAATTTTAGACCAACTTTCCAGCTGTGCAGTAAATTTAACCAAAATCTGAGGTGAGATTAGTTGAAACAGATTATTTTTTTAATATTTCGAACACACTACCATATCTGATCTTATACACATTTTCATTAACAACTAGATCTGTCGTACTCATCGCTGTGCATTGACATTGTGTAAAGACGTACATAGGCTACTACACATTAACGCCTGTGTTATATTATTAACATTAAGGTGTTGGCAAATCCACACCTGTGTTTCCGTATAAACAGAGGTGTTACATATTTAACATATTAATGCGTTAATGCCTAACATTTACGGTGTGTGTACTCAAACTTTCATCAATGAAGACCTATTTGTTTTGGACATATGCTCCGGACAAAAACTGACTTCAGACAGGCGGATGGATGGGCCGATTGCTAGATCCTCCCCATACTATAATACGGGGGAATAATGATACACAGGCTGTGTTACGCAGTGTTCTATAAAGTAAACTCTCAACACTGTGATTAATCTATTTTCACTTTAATTCTATTTTTGTTTTGCTCAAATGTATTCAGTTGGTACATTGTTCACAACAATATAGTCAATAGGCGTTGCAGAATGCAGCCTATCAACTGGCAAATTATAAATCAAATATAACGATAGGCCATCGAATATACGACCGCTCTGTCCGAAGTTCTAACAACTCTGTTCAAATCTGTTATCGGAGAAACCTGGTGCAAGTTCAATGCCATGTGTTTCATGCAGTGAAAACTTCCTCGAAGTAAATAGTGTTAGTGCGAATGTTCTTATTTCAGACACATAAACGGATGTGAATGTTCTACGTTTACAAACACAGTTCTCCTGAACAGACTGTATCTTTAATATTTATGTAAAATCTAATAAGAGTAATAATATTCGCACTGTAGATTGCAAACAGCAGCAAAGTATTTTAATAGTTTTATTTAACTTTCCGAACTGCAACAATAAAGTTACAATAGACCTCTTTACAGCTGTAATAATCAAAGCAATGAGCTGTACCGGTACTCACCATTTCTCTTCTTCTTCAAAGACCTTTTTCACCTGTTCCTGGACATAAAAATACAGAGATCTTTGCCAATAAGTTTGCCCTCCTCTTATTCCCTTCAGATGTACATGTAAACTACTGAAGTTCGTTTTGAACCACCCGAGGTGTTGCACTAACATCCTGGAGACCATGACATTCATTCGCTGCCTTACTTCATTGAATTGTTCTTTTGATAGAATAAACGATTCAACGGAAATGTCACCTGCCGATATTGTGTCTGGTCCTGTGATGTCAAGGTGAGTACTGGGTTCTCGGTTTACACTCATGTAGGCCAAAGCAAAGTTGATTTCAGGAATCTGCAGCAGGATGTCTCGTAACCTTTTTCCCGACATTGTCCCAGCAAAAAGTGAACCCCGGGTGGAGTGACTCTGAAGTAGCTTGAGGTGTTGCAGGAGATTGTTCACCTCCGATATCCATAACAGACGTGCCATCCATGACTTCAGTGTCAGCATCTACATCTTCGTCTCCCTAACATTAACATCCTCATCGTCAGGATCCTCTTCTTCCGGATCTTCCAGTGATTCAAGTTCAGCCTCACTCTCGTCTGAAACAATGTCTTTGCCATCATTGTCAGCAGAGTTCACCTCCTGTTCTATGTTCTTGCTTGCCGACATAGCAAGGGTGAGTTCTCTGTTATCTTCTGCATTGTCGACAGGGAGAGGGTTGGCATCTTCATTGAGCTGTCGTTCGAGTTCCTCTTTACATTTCTTTGCTGCAGAATCAAATTCTGCTCGGAGCTGGTCAATAGCTGACAGAGTCCCCTTATTACTGAGACACAAACCCAGAGCTGGATTGAGTAGACAGTCTGGAGGAAACTGTCTTTGTGGCAGGTGAGAATAACAACCCAGCTAATGCAGTTCCAACGAAGGGTTTTAAGTTCACTACCCTTTCAGTTCCTCTTGATAACGAATCCTCGCCTAAAGATGTGGTGGCGATGGCTTTCAGCGAGTTTTCTATCATAGGTGTGTAGCCAGGTGTGGTGTGTAATGTCCAGCCACGGGGCTGCAAACTTTGTCTCCCATGAAAATTCTTCAATAGAAGGCAAAGTTACGGAACTTGTAACGGGAAAGTCACTCTTCAATAACTGCCTCACTTCCTTCCTGATGAGAGATTTCACAAACTTATAACACTGTTGCTTACATCTGGGAGTGGCATTGTACAGTCCAGAAATAGCCTTCCGATATTTTCAATTCTGAATGTGAGAGATGACTGATTCCCATTTGGCACCCAGGGATCTTAGTTGGTCCTTTACTGAACAAGATCTTTTGTGCGCCAGCAGTTGGCTTCTGAAATTAAAGGATGATATGACTGTACTATAATCCCATAGTTAGGGGTGTGTGAGGGAGTGAGTTTAGTTTGATGGCGCACTCAGCAATATTCCAGCTATATGGCGGCGGTCTGGAAATAATCGAGTCTGGACCAGACAATCCAGTGATCAACAGCATGAGCATCAATCTGCGCAATTGGGAACCGATGACGTGTCAACCAAACAGCCTGACCCGATCCCGTTAGTCGCCTCTTACGACAAGTATGTGTTACTGAAGGTTCATTCTAACCTGGACCTTTACGGGTCTAGGGGTGTAAGAAGTATGAATTGTATTCATAACTAAATTTCCGTTTTAATATATGATGCTTTGAAAGAATTTGTAAGAAGTATGTGATATGTAATACTGTATTGCGCAACCTATGCTGACTACCAAGTGATTTATTGTTCATAATGATGAAATTAACCATTCTTTCTCCATTAACCATTGAATCTGACTCAATTAATCACAGTACCAAAAAGGAAGCAACGGTGTTATTGAATAGGATCAAGGTTTATCATATTTGACTACATTATAATTTCCCCTATACATTACAGACTTTCATTCCCGATAGTCTTCATAAAGTACTAGAAGTTTTCAATTTACAAATTACTTGTTAAAACTGTTAAAGATAAGAGCAGGCCCTGTTAGTAAAGTTAGGAGTAAATATGTAATCACCACTGTGAGATTTAGTTAAGTATAACTACATACCATACGACAAATTAAAGTAGAGAACATCAATACTGAAGAATTCGCAGCACATGCAATTAATAAATATATAGAGGGGGGGGAGGGGTGAGGGTCCTATTGGGGTTGTCAGAATTGTTGGGGGTCAAGGGTCACTTAAGCTGTTGATGGTGTGTTAGCAGTGAGGGGGAGAAGGGGGAAAGGATGTTTGAAGTAGGGAATGTTGGAACTGACCGTCTGTCAGCGGCCAAAATGCGCAGATCACGTGACCACTGTGTATTGTCAGTTTTACAGACTTTCCCACGTACGACTAATTAATGCAGTGCATGAAAAAAACTTGGAAATAGTCAGTGTGTTACCTTAGAAGCATCGGCGCTTGTACTAGTGCTTGGTAATGGTTCCTTTGCTTGTTCTGTGGGAAGTTTCGTTCCAATATATCCATATAGAGCGGTTAGTCCCAAAAATTGGACAAACTCTGTTTATACTTGTTCACATTGACCAACAGCGCCCAGCACTACGGACATAAGAAAGTAGGACCTCTTGAAGTTTTCACTGGCGTGAATGTAGAATCCGTAAGGGTTATCAAAACTTCTCTCGCCGATCCACAAGATCCAGGTAGAACTAAACTAAATCTTAAGTATCCTTCACCATCGGGTCTTGATTCAAAAAGTGAATCGCAGTTGGCGCAAGCATTATCCAGGTTTAGTCCAAGGATGGATGTCAACGGCATGATGACAGGTTTGACCAGTGTAAGTCTTGGTACACTATCAATTTTAGTGCCAAAGGGGAAAAACTGCAGATAGGCATGCATGTCATGAATGGTCAAAGCGTTCTCGGAGTTCTGCCTACGGGATACGGGAAAACTTTGTGTATTTTGATACCACTTATGACTACCGAGAAAGAAAGCATTACCCTGATAATTTTACCTTTGACATCACTTATGGATGATATGTCAGAAAAAATTAAAGAATGTGGAATTTCAGTTGCCAGTCTTGCACACAGTGGAACAATCTGTTGGAGACGGAGGGAAAAACGGAAAGTTTCAAGTGGTGTTAGCATCTCCCAAGATGGCTCTTAAGAGGGTTTGGAAGGATGTGTTTTTTTGTGATGTTTGGCAAGAATGAATCTTGTTTTTTGGCAATTGATGAAGCTCACTGTATCTCGGATTGGGGTGAGGATTTTCGAACTGATTACAGACTTATTCACGAACTTAGAAGCATACTAGATTGTCTGGTTCTGACATTAACAGCTACTACAACGTCGGACGTTAAGAGTGACATTATGAAGTTTTGCATCTCGAAAGTTGTGTCCAAGAAACATTTTCATTGAAATAAAGACACTAAGCATACGTAATCATACGTAATCACTGAAATGGTTGATAGATCACATTAGAAAAAAGCAATAGCTTGCAAAGAAAACTATTGTGTTTTGCAGAGGGGTGGACACTTTCTCGTCAGTCATTTTCACTCAAATGAAGGGACAGTTAGGCGACGATGCATATGTTTCTGGGACAAAAGATTCAAAACATGAACTCGTTGAAATGTTTCACAAATGTACAGACTGTGAATCAAAAACACGAATTCTGAACGATTTCAGAACAAACAACAACAACATTTGATACCTTGTGGCCACTACCACCCTTGGTATGGGACTGGATATCCCTGATGTGGACGTTGTATTTATGGAAAAGCAGTTAATGTAGCTTTGAGTTGAAAAGTATGTGTACTTAGGACCATTTATATGAAGTGTGTTATATTTAACCAAGTGGATATATTCATTTGTGATGTTGAAGAGTTTGTAAACAGTTGCAGTTATAATTCTGTAAGGAACTTTTATATGCAGTGTACATTTGTTCATGTTTGATGGTTTATTGCTAATGGCGGGTTACATACACGACCTCGACCCTCGTGTGGGTTGATACCAAAGCTGGCATAAGATTAATACGAAATATGCTTAATCTCGTAATAGCCCCTTCTTCATACATGAAGAATTTACCAATTATAGCAATAAACATTAAGAACATGAAACGTTACTAAACCCTTCAATTGGCATGCATTACTGAATTGAAACATGAAATGCATAATTGAAATAAACTAGTTATTGGACAGTAGCTAGATATTTAGAATATCTATTGGCACTTGGGATAATATTGTTGAGCATTTAAAGTCCATAAGTCCATGTTCATGTTTGATAAATCAATAAAAAACTTAATTGAAATAAATTTAAACATATAGGTTTTACACCTTGTATAAACCTATAACTTTAAAGTCTTTGAAGATAAAAAGTTTTAACACTTTTAAGCTGAACATTAGCTTATGAAACACAGTTACTCATAAAGAGTTATTTTGGCACAAAATCTTTTGTGAATCTTGTGGGTGGTTTTACAGTTCTTGTCGAACGACGAACACCTGGGGAACTCAGTTCAGTTGGTGGCTTTTGTTGAACATCTTTAACAGGCGACGCTGGCATAGGAGGTTTGACTATCTCGGGGTTGACTGGTTGATAGTCAGGCTTTCCTCCAGACTCAGTGATTTCCTCACTTGTGTGTTTGAGGAATTTACAATTGCGACGGTACTCTTCCCATCAATACTCACAATGTATGATCTGGGGACACTTGTTGCACACATGTACCTAGTCGCCACTTTCCACCGCGATCTGTTGGAGATGGCTGAACACGCATTTAAGCTTGACCAGTGGTCAATTCAGGTAGTGGTCTAGAACCACCATCATAATAAAGCTTAGATTTCTTAAGCTTATCACACTTTTAGCCACAACATTTTCCACGCTTCGGTTTCAGGAGCTGACTCCGCTATAGGTAGTGTTGCACGAAGTTAGTCGCATGACATCAGACGCTGGACTGGGCTGCTGTCCATTCCTTCTGTTGGTGTGTTTCGCCAGTCCTGAATGGCTTTCCACGGATCATTGCCATTTCTCTTGGATTTTCGTGAGAAGTCTCTTTGCGATCTTGACCGCTGACTCCGCTTCCATTAGATTGACTGTGATAGGGAGATGATGTCACATGCTCAAATTCCCAATCTTTGAGAAGTGTTCGAATTCTGCGGATGCTAGTTGAGAACCATTGTCAGTCACCACCTTTTCCGGATACCGTGGACGACTGAATTGCATCTTCATACACTCAATGATACTGGCAGATGCTGTAATTTCCAAGTTTGTCGACTTCCCAGTAGTCAGAGTAGTAGTCTACTTGTATGAGGTAGTCGCCCCCATCCAATGAAGATGTCGGCTCCGATCTTGCTCCATGGTCTGTCCGGTATGTCATGTGTCATGAGAGGTTCTTTGGGTTGTTTGTCAGACAGTTCACAACACGTTGTACATTTGGCGACATAGTCCTTGATGTCGGAACTCATGTTCGGCCAGTACAGAACATCACAAGCCCACGGATTACATGCTTCAGCCCCAAGGTGGCTGGAATGAATGTGTTGGAGCATTTCTGCTCTGAGTGCATAGGGAATCACGACATATTTACACACCTTTGTACAGAACACCGCTCTTCTGAAGTTCCAGAAGTCTCGGATGCACACAGGAGTTTCATCACGACGCCTCTCCGGCCGGCTAGAACAGTTGACTTCAGAGTTTGCATCGTTGTGTCTTGATCATTCAAGCGTTGTAGTTGATCAAGTCTTTGATCAGTGACAGGGATGTACTCCGCAGCGTTTACTTCTTCAAATTCATTGTACAGAGCATTTTCTTCTGTGATTGAGAATATCTCATAGTCTTTTTGCTGAAGTTTCAACTTTCTTTCTCGGAAGTGATGCTCTAGAGAGAAAGTCTGCATGTATGTACATTTCTGACCCTTTCTTGTACTTCACTTCAAGATTGTACTTTTGTAGTCTGAGGAGCATTCTTTGTAGTCTCTTTGGAGAAGAGAGCAGAGATTTCTTGAAAATGCTCTCCAGAGGCTTATGGTCACTGTCGACATGTATCACGCCACGCCCATAGACGTGATTGATCGAAACGCTCACACGCAAAACACAATGGCAAGGCATTCTTTTTCAATTTGGCGCCGTAACGCTGTTCAGTTTCAGAGAGAGACCTAGATGCAAAACAGACGGGCTGTCCATTTTGTAGAAGCTGCTATACTTCAGGCCTACTTCACTCGCATCAGCTTGTATAGTGACTTCCTCGTTCACATCATAGTATTTGAGTACAGGAGTACTTGTCACCATACTTTTGATCTGTTCAAAGGCTTTCTCATGCTGATCCAACCAACACCACACTGCATCTTTGTCAAGGAGACGTCTGAGAGGTTCACATATTTCAGAGAGACGAGGCAGGAATTTTGATAGGTAGTTAATGAAACCTATGAATCTTTGAACACTCTTTGCATCATGTGGTTTTGGCATTTCTTGGACTGCACGTACCTTCTCAGGATCTGGTTTAAGTCCTTCTGCAGTTAAGAGATGACCCAAGTATGGAATCGCTGATTGTCGGAGTCGAAGTGTTCAGTTTCAAGTTTGATTTTCTGGCCCTTTCAAGTAGTTTGATCAAGTTTCTGTCATGGTCGATGTTGGCTTTATCAAGTGTGTCGCCACATCCATAGACAAGGATGTCGTCATGGATTACCTCAACACCGGATAATCCTTCCAAGACCTCATGCTGACGCCGTTGGTATTCTTCAGGAGCTGTGGCGATACCAAAAGGCATAATGTAACCAGCGAGCATCGACCAAAAGGAGTCCAGAATGTAGTCAAGTAGCTACTTTCATCATCAAGTTGAACTTGCCAGAAGCCATCTTTTGCGTCAAGAGTTGAAAAGACTTTGGCTTCACCAAGACGAGGAAGAACTTCATCTATGGTTGGAATCTGGTAGTGAGAGCGCTTTCAGGGCAACATTTAAGTCCTTAGGATCTAAGCATATCCTCAATTTTCCTGGCTTCTTCACAACTACCATGCTGTTGATCCATTCAGTTGGTTCAGTGACTTTAGCAAGCACACCTTTCTCAACAAGTTCATCGACTTTGCTTTTCACTTCTTGCTTCAGCGCTACTGCTATTCTCTGGGCGAGGTTGATGCTGTTCAGGTGTGATGGCTGGATCGACATCTAAGTGGTAGGTACCTTGTAGACACCCAAGTCCACTCTAAATACATCTCCATAATCGCCCATTATCTTCGAAAGTATGTCAAAGATGGAATCTGTACTTCCTGCACACTGTAGACACGCATCATTTACAGTCATGAGATTCAAGATTTCACATGTTTCAGCAGACAAGAGCGTGTTTGCTGTCCATCAACAATTTGAAATGTCAGTTCATGGGCCTTACCCTCACTAATACACTCCAAAGTTGCTTCACCTCGCGATTTCATCAGAGATTGATCATAGAGTCTAAGTTTTGCCCTTCTTTTCTCAACAGGAGATCTCCGCAGCGCTGAGCTAGATAACAGTAATCACTGAAGTTCATGATGTTGCATGTTGTTCCCCGAAGTCGAAGTTGACACTTCAAGTCGAAGTCAGCCATTCTTCACTAGGGAACTTTCAAGTTTAAGTCTACAAACCGCTGTTTACCCCGTGTTTTAACTGATCCAACACTGTGGGTAATAGAGTACACTGGTTCATCATCAGAGCAATAATCATCATCATCATCATCATATTCATCTGCATCAAGATAGTGCAAACTACCCTTGCCTTGTTTCTTTTTCAAACAGGAACTTGCAAAGTGATGAAGTTTCTTGCAGAATGTACATGTCTTGCCAAAATGCAGGCATGATTTTCTATCTTGTTTATGTTGTCCACCACAATATTTACATCTGTACTGCAAATGTTCTGTACTATTGCTTTGTGGTTTACCCTTAGGTTTTTCTTTTTTAGCTTGATTCTGTTGCTTCTTCTTGAATGGACGTTTAACAAGATGTATAGCTTCTTCATTGTTTGATGATATTTTCTTTAATTGCTTTGCAGCAATCTCACTAGCTCTGTAAGTGTCAATTGCATGTTTCAGATCAAGTTTTGATTCACTTAAGCATTCGTGAACGAGCACCAGTGTCTTTAGTTCCTAACACTATTCTGTCTCTTATCAAGTCATCGAAGAGATCCAAAATCACAGGAAGCAGCAAGTTGACGGTTTAGTAACATATTCATCAATGCCTTCAGAAATTCCTTGATTTGTAGTGTTAAACACATATGCTTCATAAATTACATTTCTAGCAGGTAGAAAATGTTTTCAAGAGCTTCAAGAATTTGTTTAGGTTTTGTTTTGTCTTCATCAGATATGTCTAGGTGTTGATACACTCTATAACAATTCTTTTCCCATCAAACTCAAGAAAGTTGCAACCACAATTTTAGGATCTTTTTGTCAAGTTCAGTAGCAATAGCATAATTTTCCCATTGAGAACTTAAAGAATGTCCAATTCACACCTAAATCTCCATTAAAGTCCATTGGAGCTGGGACAGGAAAATTGCTAGACGCCATTTTGAAGTGTTTACGGTAATACTCAAGTTGGTTTTACCGCTGATTTTTTTCTCAATGAGATGAAAAATACAGCATTAAAGTTCATGATATTATAAGCAAGACGCTATAAATCACTTTTCACTAAAGTTTGTGTGAAGATATTCAGTTATTTACGCTGTAGAACGCTTCAGAAGGCTGCATTGCTGTCACCTTGAAACCAAGATGTCCTATGAAACTTCGCCTGCACTGCTGAGTTGAAGCGACCATCTCGTGAAAAGACACTGTATCCAGGCTTGAAAGTTTAGCTAAACTGTCACTGGATGTCTTGGACATATTCCTACAACTTTTGGGCGCATAGTTTAGTGATTTTTCACCAAACCGGCCACTTCTGACACCATGTTCATGTTTGATGGTTTATTGCTAATGGCGGGTTACATACACGACCTCTACCCTCGTGTGGGTTGATACCAAAGCTGGCATAAGATTAATACGAAATATGCTTAATCTCGTAACAACATTTGAACACTGTGTGTGCAGACTTGGAATGTAGCAGACGCTTGGATATTCTGAAAAAGCTACAGGTAAGAAAATAAAGTATACTTACCAACAGCACTTCATCATAACAGTTAAAACAAACTTAAGTCTATGTGAAAAAAGGGAAGGAAAACATTGGTGAGACAACAGTAGAAATTAGTTTTAACATTATATAACAATATCTTTACACAGACAAAAAGGAAATTATAAATAGCAAACATTTATTTTTTTATTATTTCATTATTTATCTTCAAAAAGTACATTAATATTTCAACCTATGCCATTTGAAGCAAATCGACTCCCCGCCATTACCAAGTCCGTTCGTGCCTTTGTCTTAAGTATTCTAAAATGCTTTGTTTCGTTTCCCTGCCGATCCCAGTTTTAACAAACCCAAGTGGTACGCACAACCTTGTGACGTCACGAGGCAAAATGGCGGAACCTCAAAGTGGAAAGTAGGGGGTAGTGATGAATATAATGTCGAATATTAAATAAATTTTTTCAAGGTAAGACAGCAATCGGATTTTGTACCTAAAGGATTAATCTTTCGGATCCGTGTACCAATATACATGCGATGCTTCGTTTTTCAATTTTTCTTGAGCAGTGATTTTGAAGCCTATAAAAATCAGTAGGACAAATGTCTTGAGTGGGTGTCTGGCTATAGGCCATTGACCTAAAGCTCTTTTTGACATTTTTCTAATCCCAATGCCATCATATAACTAAATTGTTAATGACATTTAATGTTGCAACTTGGATTCTAGATATACAGCAAACTTTAGGCTTTTTTCAAAGATTTATGACTTATAAACAGATAAATGAACATCAATCACTCCTCTGTGAATAAAGAGACTGAACAAAACAGAAGTGTTGCTATTTTTTTAATATTCAGTTGTTTCAAACAGACCCTTATAAGTGAACATGATGTCATAGCTTGCTTGTTTTCATCCAACTGTTTAATTCAGCTAACATGTCATAGCTATGGAAATACAATAATTAACACTTATTTTCTTTTGTCAAACTCAGACTTGCAAACTTTAAACTTCAAACAGTCAAAACTTCCTGGTTCCAGAAGACAAAATTGGTATTTAGTCTTTTCTGTACAGTGAAGAGCAGTTAACTCTTTCAACACTAGTCAACCAGAGGCATTTAGTGTTTTACTGCCATGACACCGAGTTCCCAGAGACTCTAAGGTCATTGATGAAGCCTATGTTTATGAAGGAAATTATAAGCTTGTAAAAAGTTATTGCTACTACCTCTCATACACCAATTAAAAGATATAATCCCACTGTTGATAAATATGAAATTTATTTTTATAATATTATTCAAATAATACAACTACAACTTAAATAAATTGATTTTTTAATGAAAATGCAAGCATTTATAATGTCCAGGTAAATCAGGAAAGAAGCAAAAACTATGGTGATTTTTTTCCAAAAAGATTTCCTAAATCATATGTATGGTCGCCTATTTCCCGATATCAGTGGCTTTCCGCTCAGTAACATGACACAACAACGGAAAATACCTCCGTTTTTGAAGCTTCGTATGAATAACATGCAAGGCGAATCGTTTGATGGCAGGTATCGTTCGAAAGCTCTGAACATCAACAATATCACTATACCCTTTTTGAGAGTATTTTCACAGTTGTGAGAAGCGATTTTATTGTATAAAGATTGGTTTCTAATGATGCTTTTTCGCCAGTCTGGTATAAGGGTCGTGATTGGTCACAATCAGACACATGACATAAGGCAGCCAATCATATTACAGCAATGGATACCGTCCTCGTAAACGAAAACTTTTAGATTTAGACAAAAGTTTTGGGTAAAATAATGCTATTTTGTACATATTAAGCAAGAAATCGCTACCTATACGTAAATTATGGAACTTAGTTGACGTATCGTGCTAGGTTATGACCTGTGACAAAAATGCTTCATGCATATATTTTCGCATCGTGTCCAAACATGAAGATTTAGGCGGCGAAAGCCGAGATGTCACCTGTCAGTGACTTGACTTACATTACATGATCGCACAAAAAGACGGGAATAGTAATTTTATATGTACGTTTGACAACTTTTATGAATGCTATTGTTGATTTTATTCATTAGTTTATTCAATTTATTTAATGATTTCATCGAAACATCGTTACTTTGCTCTTTGACAATGTTATTGCGGACCCGCTGCCGATGCATGTGTCCGAAAATCGTTGTTTTCAATAACATTGCGAATAATAGTGTATAATTTTAATTCTGCTGATAATATATGATAAATTGAAAAATTTAATAAGTGTTTTCAGACATTGTGAAATGTGATAGATTTAATATATGAATCATAAGTCAGGTAGGTTCCTAAAATTATGTCTCATTTTGACGTGACTACTTCGGCCTCCGATGTCTGGGGACTCATAACGTTATGGCCGCTTACGCGGCCTGCGGTGTTGAATGGGTTAATTACCTCCCCTTGTGAATACATGTGACACTACATAGCAATTATAAAACTGATTAAGGAGAAGAAATGTATTTACAGATTCTAAATTTTGTACAGTTAATATCATTTGATAGTGTAGCTTGTCCATCTATTAAGGGGTCAAGATCACATCCTTTGGCACAAAATTAAATATTGTATCTAATCATAAAATAATTTTTATAAATTGTGCTTAGTATCTTAAAAATGTTCCCATAGATAAGTAAGGGTCACATTGTAATTCATCTTCAGTTGTCCCAAATATGGCAACAGTAACCAAATATGGAAAGAATATACAATAACTTTTGTAAACTTTTCCAGACCGACAGTCATTTCTTACTAACCACTGATTGTCTGTACTTCTTTTCATTATGCCATTCCAGGTCATCCAGGTCTTCTAAGCTGTCACATTTGACAATTGAATCCTCATTTCCTCCTCCTACACTGTGTTCTGTCGTGTTTATATGCTCTGCCTTCTTCATCGTCTGACAATTGATTCCTCATTTCCTTCTCCTACACTGCGTTCTGTCGTGTTTTTCTACTCTGCTATCTTCATCGTCTGACAATTGACTCCTCATTTTCTTCTCCTACACTGCGTTCTGTCGTGTTTATATGCTCTGCCTTTTTCATCGTCTGACAATTGACTCCTCATTTCCTCCTCCTACACTGCGTTCTGTCGTGTTTTTCTGCTCTGCCTTCTTCATCGTCTGACAATTGACTCCTCATTTCCTCCTCCTACACCGCGTTCTGTTGTGTTTTTCTGCTCTGCCTTCTTCATTGTCTGACAATTGACTCCTCATTTCCTTCTCCTACACTGCGTTCTGTCGTTTTTTTCTGCTCTGCCTTTTTCATCGTCTGACAATTGACTCCTCATTTCCTTCTCCTACACCGCGGGCGCTCTGTCGTTTTTCTGCTCTGCCTTTTTCATCGTCTGACAATTGACTCCTCATTTCCTTCTCCTACACTGCGTTCTGTCGTGTTTTTCTGCTCTGCCTTTTTCATCGTCTGACAATTGACTCCTCATTTCCTTCTCCTACACCGTGCGTTCTGTCGTGTTTTTCTGCTCTGCCTTTTTCATCGTCTGACAATTGACTCCTCATTTCCTTCTCCAACACTGTGTTCTGTCATGTTTTTCTGCTCTGCCTTCTTCATCGTCTGGTTCAATTCTATTAGATATGCCATGACGTTCCTCTGAAATCCTGAAAACACATTTTTATTAAATTGTTTTACAGCTTAAAGGCCAGGGCTCGAACTTACACACGCACACACACACACACACACAAAACAACCCTTCCCTTCATTTCATGAATACAAAAATGACAGACTCATTTGATAAGCTATATGATAATTTACTTATTTATAAACTCAACTTTTTCTAAAAAGCTATTTCTATTACAAACAAATAATATTTACAACAAAATTCAATCATATTACTTCAGTTATACACTGTGAACAATTTATGTCCTTATACCAATATAATATTTACAATTTGTTTTGCTGTAATATAATTCTCTAAATTAAATACATAATATTTATAACATATTTATACATATTTTTTTTATGGTATATTATAAAATTACCTTTCTAAGAGAATAATACATTCCACTTGAAAACAGCATCTCGAAAAGGAGACAGCACAGAATATAGCAACGATAACATATACATAACGTTTATATAATATCGGTTTCAGATATGTCCCATATATGGCTTATTTGCAGGATTGGGGAGCCATGTCCGAACTAACGTTATGACACAATCTGGCATCAAGTCACGCTGGTGTCTGGTTCCAGTCCACACCAAGTGATGTCTGTTGAATGTCTCTGTAATGCCTGTCTCTTTCTTTCTTGATATCGAGCATCTCTCCATACACCTCGGTGAAGAAGCATGGTCCAAAATCGCTTATAGTGAGTTCAGAATTTCTCGTGTTTTCCTGAAAGATATCTTCCTCCCACCACATTTGCCTGTTCACTGTTATGCATGGTTTGCACAAACAGTGAGGACACTCATCTGCATCAGGTCTCTGTTGAATGACAAACTCGGGGTCACCATCAGGTTCATTCATACCTGGAAGTGTTGTCACTGTTGCCTCAGAATGGGGAACTTCTATTATATCCCAGTTATGATGATGAAATAGATTATATATAGTTTCTCTCTGGAGAGGAGTAACCATCAATGTGAGAGAGAGTCTTTCTTGTTCAACTTCCATGATCGCTGTTTCTCGAGGTTATACTATTTTTCACAGCTTTCTCAAGACTTTATCTATGAAGTAACACCGTAGAGATACTTAATTAATAGTGACAGTAAAGATAAACAAGTCAGCAAATTAGAGGGCCAGCAAGGAATAATGAATTATCTGATGGCAAGATATAGCTTTAGGTCAAAATAATCTCCGGAGATATCTGTTCCATACATTTCACCTGTAATTGAAGGAGACAGGTTTGTAATTCCTCTTCCTGCGACATCTCTGTGCACCAGGATTCCTTGAATGCCACTCAGAAGTATAGCTTCTATTCACATTTTCATTCCAGTGGCAAACAGCTTATTGAGATTTCATATTGTAAATACTGCCAGAAAATTAGATTCGTTGGTCTTGAAAAATATTTATAACATTATTGAAACTTTCAACATAGAAAGTATCTTTAGCCAAACTGAAGTCGTCTGCATACTTGAAAATGATGGAATTTGTGATAACACCTTTCAACAATGACACAGCTTTCACGCTTGTGAGCACTGTACGTGCATGGTTCATAGTTTGGATCATCCTTGCACCTTGAGGATGGGCTGCAATCAGAATGATTGTTCTTATAATGTTCGAAAACATTTATGAGTGAGGATCTCAGATTCTTGCTGTCACCGCTACAATTCCAAATGGCGTGATGGAAGTGTGTAGCAACAGTGTTGTTCCTAGGTTTGGTAAAATATGGGCCCAAGGGGCCCCTGCATGTATGATTTTAAGGGACACCAGAAAATTTAGAGGGTCCTGAAAATTTGAAAATAGAACAGAAAACATAATAAATTCACTGCCATTTAATGTTTGAATCAATCATGAACTTTGATGGGTTGAACATGCTCAAAATTCACAAGAAATAAACCCATGAATATTGATTTACCCATTCGGCCTGGTAAGATCGGACTTTGGGTTTCCACTTCGTGTCAGCGTCCAAGTCAGTGTTTGTGGGGTAATTGTGCACTGGTGGTAATGTTTATTCATTTAAAGGACTGTTTGTCTCATGAGTTCCATTTTGATCCCTCCCTTTTCTAAAAAAACACGTTAGTCGCATCTGCCGCTTGGTCGGCCTGCTTTCAGCCATGCTTGACGACCATGTGTACGTTAAATATGTAACAAGTTATTTCATTGGCTGATAAACTGCAAATCTGACGCATGGATATACAACAACGAATCTGATAGGTCAAGAGTTAATGCATTCAAAATGGCGGCGTAAACATCGTGTTGTTGGTTTGTCGAGTATTGCAGGCAAAAAATAACTTTAATCTCGGCATATTAATAAAATGTCAACTTTATGTGAAGGTAGGTTTCTTTAGAAATAGGACGGTTAAGACTTCCGCCCGTATTCCCCCTAAGTCTTAACGAGAAACATTTCTTTGCGTGGCATTTTTAGAAGTTGAAAATGTGTTTCAGTATGTTCAGATACAGTTGAAAACATGTTAAAACTCATCCTTATCAGGTGAGGAATATATGTTAGATTCTGGTGATATGATTTGAATGAAGTCTTTCCATAGGACGCGCCGATGAGGACGCGGGCTGAGAAATTTTATCGCCATGTGAAAATTATTATGCGATTCCCGCGCAAGCCCGGCCACGGCACAACACTGTCTATGGGGTATTAAATGGACTCGTTCGCATCGCGGCCCGTCTCATATGCATCCCTCCACTCCGTCCGCAATGCATTTGTCTTTCCGAGCATAACTCTAGAACTGTTCAATGTTTCTTCACCAAACTTGGCACATAGATAGATCTGGTGGTGAACTGGTGCTTTTTGGTAGTTTTGGAATTCTGAATAAACTATTTTTGGCGTTTCCATGGCAACAAGTTTGACTTAGACTGAAATTGGTGGGACTCTTTTCCGGAGCAGAACTCTAAAACTGTTCGATGTTTCTTCACCAAACTTGGCACATAGATAGATCTGGTGGTGAACTGGTGCCTTTTGGTAGTTTTGGAATTCTGAATAAACTATTTTTGGTGTTTCCATGGCAACAAGTTTGACTTAGACTGAAATTGGTGGTAGGACTCTGCAGAAACTCACCTACCTGAAGATACCTTACCAAACCAGTATACGTTGCCAGGGTATGCCACTTTGCTTTCCAATACTCACCATGGACTAGCAATCTTTATCAAAGAAGAAATTGATCACGTATCTCTTGCACTGCCATCGCATGAGCTTCAAGCAATGTCATGTATTATCCACACTGATGTCACCCTCCTAGTTGTAGTTGTGTACAAGCCACCAACAACTAATCCAAAGATATTCACTGATCACTGATCATTATCTTCAAGAACTACCTGCAAGTCAGTGTTTAACAATTGTGACTGGAGATTTCAACATTCATGAAACTGCACATGTCAACTTATCTCAAGCAGATGATGACAAAGCATGGTCTCATCCAGTGTATAACAGAATCAACTCACACCCATGGTGGAATTTTGTGAGTGAGAATACATTGAAATAATTCATAGAGTCACAACATTACCCGTAACTCACTTCTCGATGAGTAAAAATCTACTTCCGCCATGTAAACAGATTAGAGTTACTTCCACTATGGCGGGGTATACCAGTCAGGTGACCCACAAAACTAGGAGACACTCAAAGTTCAATTAGAGTTGGCGGATATTTACGATTATTGGTTTTCCTAAACTAACATATGTCTAAAATAATTATTTTGACTATTTACACCTATTATAAGTATGAGATGAACAATAATTAAATCTAAATCAACTGTAAGCGTTACTCAACAATTTGACCTTTACAAAATCACGAGCGTTTCACCTCGACATTGATAAATTACCAAAACATCACATAAACAACATTACAAGTCCCTAAATTTCCAACCAGATAATGTTACAAATACATAGTTATGTACAAAAGGCCTTATTTCGACTGACAGAAATGCATACATACCTAAAACAAACAGAGCAAATAATGTCAGTCACAATTTTATTATGGCCGGCTCCAGACACATGCGTGCCGCAGCAATCTGATTGGTACGTTGACAACGGACGTCCCTCAACTCTTCGTGCAGAGTTATCCCCCTTTGACCAACGGCATATTACCGAAGAGAGCTAATATTCTACATTCTTACACTATCTGCAGTTTATATACAACTTATAAATTCTAAATACAACTTATAAATACATTGAAACATAGAAAGTTCAGAATGCAGTTTTCATGTATCAGTCATCAATGAATTTCGTTATGACGAATTCTCAGCTAACAAGATTTTAACCTGACATGATCTCAATTGTGAAGTAATAAATTTATACATACTCTCTTGAGATGCAACAGTCTTGACAGCAGATGCAGACCTTCCTTTTCTTTGACTTTCACAACCACTTCTGGACATAAAGGTTCCCGACCTAGACGACTCAGATCTGGGACGACAAAATCTAGTTGAGACTTGCTGGACAACTCAGACTGAGGTTGGGAGGTATTTGTGGTTGTGGCTAGAATGAAACAAATAGCAGTTCTCAAGATTCACTCAAAAGTTTGAATGCTATTTGCGATCTAAATACAACTTACTAACAGAAACATAAAAAGATCTGAATGCAGTTTTCATGTATTTATCATGGATGTAATTTGTTATGAGCAATTGTTAATGTTATACCGAAGTTTACCAACGTGAAACTACTTGGTGGTTTTCGCTGGTGACAGTATGAATTTTAGGTGCCATGCAGAGCAGACAAGTAAAGTGACGTTTTACTGGCATTCTGGGAGATCTGCGAGGATTGTTTCCTTGTCGGCAAAAGTCGGTATAATATTAACAATCAAAGCTAACAAGATTTTGGTGTGACTCTGACATCCCAGCAGCGTTCCCATACCTTTAGGCACTAGTGACAGGCCTTCTAGTTCAACCCAAAAAAATCTAATGCAATTCAAGTGTGTCACATTCAAATCAACAAAATCTGGAATGAAATAGAATGTGATTGTCAGATGCTAGTAACTTTATATTTAGCAATATTTATATTTTACTGAGTAACCAAACACAATATTGGTCTCACAAACTGACAAGTGTGTAAATAGTTTTCTCATAAAATTCATCCAAACATTTGGTAAAGCACCCTCTCTTGTTCAGATATGGAAAAATTTGAACACAATCCCAGATTAATCACTGGTATATTGACATACAATAGAAATTACAAAAACTTAATTATCCCCCGCTGCGCGTTTAGCGTGAAGTGGGGGATATAGTATTAGGCTCTGTCTGTCTGTCTGTCCGTCCGTCCGCCCGCACACATTCGTATATCTTAAGAACCATTGACTGGATTCTTTTCATATTTGGTACCTAGGTTCATCACAGTAAAAGAAAGGTCCCAGTCAGGTTTGGTGACCTTGACCTTCATTTCAAGGTCATAAGGGGACTAACATTTTACCCTTGTCAGCGAGATATCTCAAGAACCGCTCAGTGGATTTTCTTCATATTCAACACCAAGCTTTATCTAGGGAAGGCGCGGAGCCCAGTCGATTTTGGTGACCTTCACCTAATTTTCAAGGTCATGGCGACACTTTGAAGATTTCAGCATGTTAAGCTGCATGTTATGCTCGTCAGGGAGATATCTCAAGAATCGTTCACTGGAGTTTCTTCATATTCGACATCTAGCTTCATTGAGGGAAGGCGCAGGGCCCAGTCGATTTTGGTGACCTTCACTTAATTTTCAAGGTCACGGCTACACTTTACAGATTTCAACATGTTAACCTGCATGTAAAGATTTTCAGCGAGATATCTCAGGAACCATTCACTGGACTTTCTTCATATTTGACAGCAAGTTCCAATCGATTTTGGTGACCTTCACATAATTTTCAAGGTCACTGTGACGCTTTGAAGATTTCAGCATGTTAACCTGCATGTTAAGATTGCCAGCCAGATATCTCAAGAACAGTTCACTGGATTTTCTTCAAAGACTTTCAAGACTTCCCTTGAATGTTTTTCAATAAGCAATTTCTTTATTACTATTTTTGCATATTTCATACACTAACACATTCATGTCAAGGTCAAAGTGAGTCTTGAAAATATTTGTGCGTTTGAACAACTACGTACAGAGCAAGATATCAAGAGAGGTTGACTGGTCATGTTTTTGTTGACATTTAACGTCATCTTAAATTATGACAATCACTTTCATTACTTTTCAAGTTTGATTTGATAATTTGCGGTGGGGGATTATGTCACCTTAGTGACAATGCTTGTTCTACCTGTGATGGAAGCACAATCCGAATCGATATCACTACTATTTGTCTGGTTGGTGGCTTTGGCAGATGCGCTTTCTGAAAAGATGAAAATAATACATTACAATATTTTCATTGGAAGTCGGTGCCACTACTAAACAAACATTTTATGAAAACTTTATATTTTTGCTTTTGCTGTTTAGATATTCCAAGTGAGAGTAAATTCGTTTATAAATGTTGGCTCCACAACAATATTGGTTCATGGGGTGAGATTCAGACCTCTCTCTTAAAGAGTGCCATGATTATAAAGTTTATCTTACTTTTGACATGCCAGGAATCAGAATCCCACTCCTCATCAGACGATGAGTCCACTTTCCTTGTTTTGGAAGTGGCAGAACCTGGATTATTCATGTACAACAATATGATAACAAGCAATTATACAGGTGTTATTCATGTACAACAATATGATAACAAGCAGTTATACAGGTGTTATTCATGTACAACAATATGATAACAAGCAATTATACAGGTGTTATTCATGTACAACAATATGATAACAAGCAATTATACAGGTATTATTCATGTACAACAATATGATAACAAGCAATTATACAGGTGTTATTCATGTACAACAATATGATAACAAGCAATTATACAGGTGTTATTCATGTACAACAATATGATAACAAGCAATTATACAGGTATTATTCATGTACAACAGTATGATAACAAGCAATTATACAGGTGTTATTCATGTACAACAATATGATAACAAGCAATTATACAGGTGTTATTCATGTACAACAATATGATAACAAGCAATTATACAGGTGTTATTCATGTACACCAATATGATAACAAGCAATTATACAGGTGTTATTAATGTACAACAATATGATAAGCAATTATACAGGTGTTATTCATGTACAACAATATGATAACAAGCAATTATACAGGTATTATTCATGTACAACAATATGATAACAAGCAATTATACAGGTGTTATTCATGTACAACAATATGATAACAAGCAATTATACAGGTATTATTCATGTACAACAATATGATAACAAGCAATTATACAGGTGTTATTCATGTACAACAATATGATAACAAGCAATTCTACCATGAATCAAGAAAATACTAGATTCCGATTGGTTGTTCAGAAAAATCAGACGGCATCAATTGTGGATTGACGCTCATCTGATTGTAAGGTCGCTTCACCGCTCATTGACAAATCTTATTGTGAGAACTACTTCCGTTTGACCACAATGATGGCGGATCATAACAACAACTCCATGGATTTTGACGCTGACTTTCGAATATTCCACATAGGCAATTGGAAATTTTTGGATTAAAAATGCGTTTGATTTCATTGCGCTTCACTGCGCACATATAGAACACTGCCGCACTACTTCAGCTTGACCACCAACATGACTAATATCAACACAACAGACGTGATGGAAATGCTGATAAAACATTTATTTAAACTGGAAAAATACAATTATATGATTTCCCCCCCCCCCAATTATGAGGGAACCTCACTATCATATTACCTTCTATCATAAAAATATTCAAACTCAATTACAATACACAGCTCCAAACATAAACAAAACAATATCTAACATATAAATCAGAATGGGAAATTTGCCAGATAGTTCTAACGGTCTGGCGAAACACCACATTTATGCCACTCATAGTCATACTCCATCATATCCCGTTGCATCGTTCACAATATGATAACAAGCAATTATACAGGTATTATTCGTGTACAACAATATGATAACAAGCAATTATACAGGTATTATTTTGGTATTCACATAAAGCAATTGGATCAGTCATAAAATTGTTACTAGACTGAAAGGAACCCTACATTATTTTATGAAATGTATTTAGCATCTAAGTATTTACATTATACAGTATATGTATTTTAAGAATATTAAAATGGAATTATAATCGACAAACATACCGTCATAATATTCAAAATCACTCGGGACATTTGGCGTTCTTTGACATCCAGTTTCCACCCCCTCCTCTGCAACTGTGCCATCGAAGTTTTTACTTTGAAATGAATCTGTCGGAAAGATGTCTCTGTATGATTAATGGGTTATACATTATAACATCTGAACATCATGCTCTATGAAAGGAAAGTATGAACACTTTTAACAACTTTCTGGAATACTTAATAATTGACTCATTCGTTTTACATTGTTGGAGCTAAGAACTGACCCAACTCAGTATATTAACAGGTCTGTTCTATGATTACACAATGCCATTTAGAAAGTGGTCAAATGTAACGTGTTATATTTGGGATTACACTTTCTTAGTAAAGTACAAATTCTAGTACTTTTTGAGTTGAGCCCCATCCGGGATTCGAACTCACACACCCTCAGAGTCAGGCACTCAATTAGGTCTGTTCTAAGTTGAGAATACAGGGGACTCACCTGATCTAACTTTCACCTTGACAACCAGAAACCGGTACCAAAATTTGCTTGGGGCATGCCTCTCTTTGCGCAGCTTGTCAGCCTGTTGCTTGGGCCCAAAGCAACATGTCGTTTTTAACCCAACAGTCTGGCACCACTTCTTCATATTCAAAGTTGTTGCCATTCTCCCCCTCTCGCCACACAATAACCATCCAAGACATTCTGAAATCTGAAAAGAAACAATGATATTGTTCAACACGGCTGAAACAAAATTAGGTTTAATTTTTATCCCACCGGTATGTAATGCGGTGGGATATAGTCGTCGCCTCGACCGTCTGTCCGTCTGTCCGTCCGTCCGTCCGTAATCATTTGGTTTCCGGAGCATAACTCAAAGACCGTTCGATATTTTTTAACCCAAATTGGTAGATATGTCAAACATAACCTAAGGTGGTGCCTTTTGCTATTTACAGATTATTGTCATTTTTATTTTTCTCGGTTTTCATGGAAACGTTTTGGACTTAGTCTTAAAGAAGGGTGGGCTTCGTTTCCGGAGCATAACTCAAGAACCGTTCAGTATTTTTCAACAAAACTTGGTAGATATATGAAACAGAACCTTGAGTGGTGCCTTTTGCTATTTGCAGATTTTTGTCATTTTTATTTTTGCCGGTTTCCATGGAAACATTTTGGACTTAGTCTCAAAAAGTAAGGATTGCTTTCGTTTCCGGAGCATAACTCAAGAACCGTTCTATATTTTTCAACAAAACTTAGTAGATATATCAAACAGATCCTAAAGCTGTGCCTTTTGCTATTTGCAGATTTTTGGCATTTTTATTTTTCCCGATTTCCATGGAAATGATTCGGACTTAGTCCCAAAAGTGAGCGGTGGGCTTCGTTTCCGGGGCACAACTCGAAAACTTCTGTATGTCTTTCAGCAAAACTTGGCAGATATGTGAGGCAGATCCCAAAGTGGTGCCTTTTGCTATTTGCAGATATTTGTGATTTATTATTTTTTTGGTTGCCATGGAAATGATTCAGACTTAGTCTCAAAAGGAAGGGGTGGGTTTGTTTCCGGAGCATAACTCAAGAACCATTCAATATTTTTCAACAAGACTTGGTAGATATATCAAACAGAACCTTAAGTGGTGCCTTTTGCTATTTACAGATTTTTGGCATTTTTATTTTTCCTGATTTCCATGGAAACGATTCGGACTTAGTCCCAAAAGTGAGGGGTGAGCTTCGTTTCCGGAGCACAACTCAAAAACTTCTCAATATCTTTCAGCAAAACTTGGCAGATATGTGAGGCAGATCCCAAAGTGGTGCCTTTTGCTATTTGCAGATATTTGTGATTTATTATTTTCTCGGTTTCCATGGAAATGATTCAGACTTAGTCTCCAAAAGGAAGGGGTGGGCTTCGTTTCCGGAGCACAAGTGGAAAACTTCTTAATATCTTTCAGCAAAACTTGGCAGATATGTGAGGCAGATGCCAAAGTGGTGCCTTTTGCTATTTGCAGATATTTGTGATTTATTATTTTCTCAGTTTCCATGGAAACAATTTGGACTTAGTCTAAAATCAAGCTGGACTTTAAGTAACTGTCAGATGATTTGTTCTTTCAAAGATGTGGGGGCCGGGGGGATATGTCATCTTCTGATGACTCTTGTTTGTATGGCTCCCAGGTTGATCCTGTAATAGGTATTAGGCTGGAGTAAGAGACAGCACCTGACAGACATGGATATATCCTGACCTCAATTAAAGAACTCTAAATGTGGTTGAAAGAGTGGGATTTTTACCCATCCAGGCAAAAACTATCACATGACTGAATACATTCAACTGTTTGTTTTTTAACTGTTAATAACTGTTAATAAGACATAACAGCGGCCACTTTACTGCTCTTACAGCCCTCTTAAAGGTGTTCGGGGAAAAAGTCCTCGGAAAAAAAGTACCGGTAAAAAGTACTAAAGTTGCCTAGGAAAAAAAGTCTTCCTTTTATTTTTTATCCCACTGGCATGTATTGCGGTGGGATATAGTCGTCGCCTCGTCCATGTGTCCGTCCGTCCGAAATCATTTTGTTTCTGGAGCATAACTCAATTGTTTCTGGAGCATAACTCAAAGACCGTTCGATATTTTTCAACGAAAATTGGTAGATATGTCAAACATAACCTAAGGTGGTGCCTTTTGCTATTTACAGATTATTGTCATTTTTATTTTTCTCGGTTTCCATGGAAACGTTTTGGACTTAGTCTTAAAGAAGGGTGGGCTTCGTTTCCGGAGCATAACTCAAAAAAACGTTCAATATTTTTCAACAAGACTTTGTAGATATATCAGACATATCCTAAAGTGGTGCCTTTTGCTATTTGCAGATTTTTGGCATTTTTATTTTTCCCGGTTTCCATGGAAACGATTCGGACTTAGTCCCAAAAGTGAGGGGTGGGCTTCATTTCCGGAGCATAACTCAAGAACCGTTCAATATTTTTCAACAAAACTGGTGGATATATCAAACAGAACCTTAAGTGGTGACTTTTGCTATTTGCAGATTTTTGTCATTTTTATTTTTCTTGGTTTCCATGGAAACGTTTTGGATTTAGTCTAAAAAAGTAAGGATTGCTTTCGTTTCCGGAGCACAACTCAAGAACCGTTCAATATTTTTCAACAAAACTTGGTAGATATATCAAACAGATCCTAAAGTTGTGCCTTTTGCTATTTCCAGATTTTTGGCATTTTAATTTTTCCTGGTTTCCATGGAAACAAATTGAACTTAGTCCCAAAAGTGAGGGGTGGGCTTCGTTTCCGGAGCACAACTCGAAAACTTCTCAGTATCTTTCAGCAAAACTTGGCAGATATGTGAGGCAGATGCCAAAGTGGTGCCTTTTGCTATTTGGCAGAATTTTCGCATATTTATTTTTCCCAAATTTCATGGAAACAAATTGAACTTAGTCCCAAAAGTGAGGGGTGGGCTTCGTTTCCGGAGCACAACTCGAAAACTTCTCAATATCTTTCAATAAAACTTGGTAGATATATCAAACAGAATCTTAAGTGGTGCCTTTTGCTATTTGCAGATTTTTGGCATTTTTATATTTCCCGGTTTCCATGGAACGATTCGGACATAGTCCCAAAAGGAGGGGTGGGTTTTGTTTCCGGAGCACAACTCTAAAACTTCTCAATATCCTTCAGCAAAACTTGGCAGATATGTGAGGCAGATCTTGAAGTGGTTGGTGCCTTTTGCTATTTGCAGATTTTTGGCATTTTTATATTTCCCGGTTTCCATGGAACGATTCGGACATAGTCCCAAAAGGAGGGGTGGGTTTCGTTTCCGGAACACAACTCGAAAACTTCTTAATATCTTTCAGCCAAACTTGGCAGATATGGGAGTCAGATCTTGAAGTGGTGCCTTTAAGTAACTGTCAGATGGTTTGTTCTTTCAAAGATGTGGGGGCCGGGGGGATATGTCATCTTCTGATGACTCTTGTTTATAACAAGAGTTAAGAAAAAACTTAGATATTCGGGTTTTTAATACTTTATTCACATACAACATTGTAAATTGACAAAAATACATTTGCAGGACTTTTTAATTTTTTAATACTTTATTCACAAGGTGGCCACACCATGAAGAAACTCTGGGATTGATTTCCTCCCTGAAACGTTTCTGCATCTTGATGAAGACAGTTTTGGTTTTTTCACAGGCATATTGCCGATAGTGTCCTGAGCAAATACAGTCCTCACTGTTGTTTGCTCCTGGAACCATTCGATGGTTCGCCACACAGAATAATAATAATTACAAATTGGCGATGAAGGCCTTCCAGGAGATACGAGTTGTTTGGAGGTGTATCTCTGATTTTATTACATTGAGGTCGGTGATAGTATGAGAACTATTTGTAGAATTTCAGTGCGGCAATAGCGGCAGCATAAAACTAAACTCACTCACTCACTCACTGTCTTCACCTATTTTTTCCATACACTGTCTAGAGCAGGAGCATGCAGGGCCAATAGAGGCTGCATAAAATTTCTTCCCTCTAGATGACACAGACGAATCTCCTCTGTTCTTTTGTTCCTTGTTCATAGCCCTTTTTGATTTGATTCTCTTGTGTTTTCTTGATGTCTTTGGTTTTTCAGCCTCAGTGATCTCCTGAATTTACAAGTATATATTTATTTCAAAGTCGAAATAAACTTTTTCTATCATCCTGATGTCTTCATGTGAACAGTTTGGAGGAGCAGTGATAATAGCACTGGTATAGGAGATGCATACGATATTGAAATAACTTGCATTACTTGTGCTGATGAGAGCTGGACACGTGCTGCATCTAGATGAAGTAATCCTGCGGGAAGTACCGAACAAAGTGTTCCACAGTTTATAAAAATATCATGTTCTATATAAAGAAATAATATACAATGAGCAGAGAAACTTTCGAATTCCATCCTGATATTGAAAACCATAGATAAACAATAGCAATGAAAATAGGTCCATCCATGTTTAAACTTTAAACATTAATTCATCATGTGAAGTTTACAATTAAAATATATCTTTTATCAATGACACATAAGACACCTTTCTTGTTTTCCCCCAATGGTAGAGAAGGCACAGAATCACTGCAACCAACCCTGTCTTGATGTTTTCCTTCTCACTCAACCGTCTTACTTCCTCATCTCACACTTGGAACTCGATTTGCTTGTGAAGAATCTATTGATTCTCACTGCTGTGTCTCTGTAAGCAATTCCCAGTGGTCCTATGTGCATTTCCAAAAGTTCCTTAGCGTGAGCTAAAAGGCCCTTGACATAAAAATGTCCTCACTTCCTCCATGAAGGTGCCGCTATTATAGGTAGCTTTCATTAAATGTAATACCTTTCCATAATCAGTTTCAGAAGCTCTACACTGCTTCTAAATTCTGTTTCCATATTTTCTGTATTTAGCATGAACATGGGCATGCAGTTGATGCAGCTGTAGTAGTCTCTTCGTCACACTGTTGCAGCTGTACAGCCGCTATCTGGACTATCTGAATTATCACCAGAGCCAGAATCTCAAGCAGATGGCCTCTTCTGGCAAGGCTGACATGTTGCTTGCATTTACTGATCTGTTCAGATTTTCATTTCTGGACAAGTTTGTTCAGAATACTGTCGGTATCAGACTTTTCCTGTAGAGATCAGTATACCACGTTGTCACTCTGGGCAGTAATGGCCATGTGGGGTCTTGTTTCATGATGAGTCTTCCTCCTGACTCATCAACAAACAGCCTAACAGATCCTGTTTGGCACTTGGATTTAGTGCAGCAGTACTCACATGAGAAATGTTGAACCTCTGTGAGTAGGTTTGGGGTTGATATGGGTTTACCCCCTGTGTGCCAGCAGCCAGCAGGGGATTACCTGGGATTAGCAGACAGACATGGGTGAGCATGCAGGGCAAGTTGATCTCTGTGTAACAAGGTCCTGGGTCATTAGGCTACCCATAAAACTTGGACACAGTGGCTCATCAACACTATTATAAAATACAATCATTAGGCAATATTAACACATGATACATACATTATTACAAATATCAGATTATGCACAATAGTCCAACAAGGTGAGCTAGGTGAATCTTAACACCAACTTGAAGCAGTCTCTTCTCGTTCAGCTGTTCCTCAAGCTGACGATACTTCTTCTTAGCTGTTTGTTTCCTCTGTGACTTCTAGACATACCTTGTGTTTGTCTTGTGACTGTGTTTACTTCACCAGATTGTGCTGCTGTGTTTTCAGGACTTCGACAAATGTCTATGCATGTTGCTAATGTCAGTTTGTGCTCCTGAAGTAAGTGTTTACAAGTACTGGCATCAGATATGCCCAGAACAACTCTGTCCCTCGTTAGAGAGTCTCTAAGACAATCAATGACTTAAGCTTGTTAATCAAGTTATTTTATACTTTTAAATGTTTATTTCCTCTTTGTTTCCAACAGTTTTCCATGGGTGATCTGTACTTTTTCAGAATTGTAGAGATAGTGTAGTTTCTCGAATATCCTTGTCTGTAGGTGGTAGGTATTTCTAGTAGGATGTGACAGCTCTAAGTTGTTTCATTACTTGTGGGAGGTGACTGTGAATTCCAATTTTCTTCTCTGATAGAACTTTGAAGGATTTATGAACAGTGGAAAAGACCAAATTTGTTCTGGTACGCTGACAAACTTAACTATGATTAGGTCTGGCTTTCCTGGCTCTGATTTTCTTCGAGGTAGATGGTGTACATTTGCAAACAGCATCGTTTTCACTTTGGTCTCATCAATTTTAAGAGAAAAAAATATATATACAGATAATGTGTTTGATCTATTATTATTGTTATCTGTATTTTTCATATGTAAATGTAAAGTATTAGAAAATACTCTTAGTTTTAAATACTTTAGACAATATGTACATAATAGGTATTTTATTGAAAAGAACATATTTTTGCAAAAGCGAAGAAAATAAGTTTATGAAAAGTGGATGTTATACCATGATTTTGCAAATTTCATGTGATCTTTTTGAATTAAGGAAGAGAGTTTTTATGGATGTCAGCCTTATTATGAGGAACACAGCGTTTCGGAGTATGTTGTGTTGCTAATAATAAAGAAGTTGACATCCATAAGAGCTCTCTTCCTCACGTGTATCACTTCTAAATGCCGTTCAGTGTCCTCATCTGTTCTAATTCTTTCTTCTTGCCGTTTGATGATCATGTAATTAATCTTTGAAGGACATTTAGAAGTGGAATGCATAAGAAAAATAAGATTAATGGATGTCAACTTCTGTATTGTGAATAACATGTTTCGCATACATACACTCTGAAACGTCGTGTTATTCACAATAAAGAACTAGACATCCATAAATCTATGCTTTCCTTGACCATGAATTAGTCATGATAATGTTGAACCTCCAAACTGTATTGAACATTCTGTGAGTGATTAGTGAGTGAATGAGTTGTAGTGTGTTGTTGTGGCTTTTCTTTTTTTTTAATAATTCCTGTATTCCACTTTTCAAGCTGACCTCCTCCATAACTACTTTGTACAAGACTTTACAGTGCCCTGGCTGTATCGCCTTAGTTGTAACAGGGAGTCAGGAAATAAAAATGTTCAATTATTAAAAAAAAGAAGTTATTTTATACTGGAAGATTTTGATGGTACCAGTTCCATGTTGGAACTGTTGTAATGGAATGATGTTGTTATGATGATGGGGTATGACTTGTGTTTGTATGACACATGTTTGTATGACACAGGACATTGTTTTGGTGGGGGGAGCCAAAGTTGTCATCAGTACTATTTTGTTTGTTTTGGTGGGGGGAGCCAAAGTTATCATCAATACTATTTCGCTAGTTGTCTGGAGACTGGTGCACAATTTGTACCCCTGTTGTCTCGAGAGATTCTCTCTGTATATTGATAAACTGGGTTCAGATGAAGTTATAGAGTCAAGGGTAGTGAGAGAATATTATCAAGTTCTCCCAGGTATTCTGTGAATCTGTGTTTGTGTAAAATCAGGTCAGACAAGAAAGAGACACATCTGAGGACTATGTGTGTATGAAACATACCTGGAGTTGACCAACACACCAGACTTACCATTGAATACCAAAATCGAGCTGAGTCATCCCCAGACCAGAGGCGTGGTCAGCGTAGTGGCCAGGGCAGAAGGGTATTACACGAGCTGAATCGTCCCCAGACCAGTGGTGTGGTCAGCGTAGTGGCCAGGGCAGAAGGGTATTACACGAGCTGAATCGTCCCCAGACCAGAGGTGTGGTCAGTGTAGTGGCCAGGGCAGAAGGGTATTACAGGAGCTGAATCATCCCCAGACCAGAGGCGTGGTCAGCGTAGTGGCCAGGGCAGAAGGGTATTACACGAGCTGAATCATCCCCAGACCAGTGGTGTGGTCAGCGTAGTGGCCAGGGCAGAAGGGTATTACACGAGCTGAATCGTCCCCAGACCAGAGGTGTGGTCAGTGTAGTGGCCAGGGCAGAAGGGTATTACAGGAGCTGAATCATCCCCAGACCAGAGGCGTGGTCAGCGTGGGCCAGGGCAGAAGGGTATTACAGGAGCTGAATCATCCCCAGACCAGAGGCGGGTCAGCGTGAGTGGCCAGGGCAGAAGGGTATTACACACGAGCTGAATCATCCCCAGATCAGAGGCGTGGTCAGCGTGAGTGGCCAGGGCAGAAGGGTATTACAGGAGCTGAATCATCCCCAGACCAGAGGCGTGGTCAGCGTAGTGGCCAGGGCAGAAGGGTATTACAGGAGCTGAATCATCCCCAGACCAGAGGCGTGGTCAGCGTGGTGGCCAGGGCGAAGGGTATTACATCTTGAGCTGAATCGCCCCCAGACCAGAGGTGTGGTCAAGCGTGAGTGGCCAGGGCAGAAGGGTATTACACGAGCTGAATCGTCCCCAGACCAGAGGTGTGGTCAGCGTAGTGGCCAGGGCAGAAGGGTATTACGCGAGCTGAATCGTCCCCAGATCAGAGGCGTGGTCAGCGTAGTGGCCAGGGCAGAAGGGTATTACAGGAGCTGAATCGTCCCCAGACCAGAGGCGTGGTCAGCGTAGTGGCCAGGGCGGAAGGGTATTACGCGAGCTGAATCGTCCCCAGACCAGAGGTGTGGTCAGCGTAGTGGCCAGGGCGGAAGGGTATTACACGCTGCCACCGCTGGTTACTGTATCTTTGTTAATCAATGTTATTTGTCCACCCAGTATTCCACATCTTGTTATAGATAGGAAGAAGGAAGGGTTCCTATCTAATGTAAACAGTGAGTGAGTGAGTTGGATTTTACGCCACTTTTAAAGATATTCCAGCAATATCACGGCGGGGGACACCAGAAATGGACTTCACACATTGTGCCATTGTGGGGATTTGAACCCGGCCTTAGGCATGATGAGTGAACACTTTAACCACTAGGCTACCCCACTGCCCATAATGTAAACAGGGGTGTCTTTGGAAGGGACATAATGTTAGAGGCACAACTGATAATTGATAGTTGACAATAAAGGGAACTTCTGTTGACTGACAAGTCTAATACCACTATTACAGATGAGATGGAGGCTATGTATACATTTAAACCTGGAAACAAACACTGGCCAAATACAGGACACTCAGATATTGGGTGTTGTGTCATGGATAAGATAGAATATATCCTGTCTGGTGGGTTCATGACATCTGTGACATCTCTGGGAAGACTACGACACCACTGGGCTAGGGGGGATTGCATGGTGGGTTGATGCTGTGAAGATTTGGTCATCAGAGTTAGGCTTGGCATTGAGACCAGCATGGTTTCCACACAGCAAGCGATCAACCAGGAGTCCTTAACTACAGATACAAGAGTTTACCTCTTGGACTGAAAACGAAGCATGGATAGGAACCATAGACATGAGGTTGCAAGGAAGAACCCTGGTATCAGCAATCTGTTCCCTCCACCCATTAGTTTCAGCTAATCAAGAGGCCGACAACATGGTATCCAAGGAAGCACCCTGGTATCAGCAATCTGTTGCCTCCACCCATTAGTTTCAGCTAATCAAGAGACCGACAGCATGGTATCCAAGGAAGCACCCTGGTATCAGCAATGTGTTGGCTCCAACCCTTAGGTTCAGCTAATCAAGAGACCGACAGCATGGTATCCAAGGAAGCACCCTGGTATCAGCATTCTGTTGCCTCCAACCCTTAGGTTCAGCTAATCAAGAGACCGACAGCATGGTATCCAAGGAAGCACCCTGGTATCAGCATTCAGTTGCCTCCAACCATTAGTTTCAGCTAATCAAGAGACCGACAGCATGGTATCCAAGGAAGCACCCTGGTATCAGCAATCTGTTGGCTCCAACCATTAGTTTCAGCTAATCAAGAGACCGACAGCATGGTATCCAAGGAAGCACCCTGGTATCAGCAATCTGTTGCCTCCACCCATTAGTTTCAGCTAATCAAGAGACCGACAACATGGTATCCAAGGAAGCACCCTGGTATCAGCAATCTGTTGCCTCCAACCCTTAGGTTCAGCTAATCAAGAGACCGACAGCATGGTATCCAAGGAAGCACCCTGGTATCAGCATTCAGTTGCCTCCACCCATTAGTTTCAGCTAATCAAGAGACCAACAGCATGGTATCCAAGGAAGCACCCTGGTATCAGCAATCTGTTGGCTCCAACCATTAGTTTCAGCTAATCAAGAGACCAACAGCATGGTATCCAAGGAAGCACCCTGGTATCAGCAATCTGTTGGCTCCAACCATTAGTTTCAGCTAATCAAGAGACCGACAGCATGGTATCCAAGGAAGCACCCTGGTATCAGCAATGTGTTGGCTCCAACCCTTAGTTTCAGCTAATCAAGAGACAGACAGCATGGTATCCAAGGAAGCACCCTGGTATCAGCAATCTGTTGGCTCCAACCATTAGTTTCAGCTAATCAAGAGGCCGACAGCATGGTATCCAAGGAAGCCATTGTTGACCAGGCTGCACAAGACTCAATCAGAACATGGGTTGCATAGAGGTTGCTGGTCCTTGCAGGCCCATGTACAAGCCAACAGATTTCCGGAATGCCAGAGGTATGATTTTGAATTTTGATTGATAAATTTGTGGTGTGCTCTTTTTCTGAGTTGATTGAGATGTTTCACCCCATGTTAGATTTGAAGCCATTGTTGAAGAGCCTGATCCCCATATGACAGAATGCTCTGGTTCTTTGGGATTATTGTCTTTGTGCCTCATATAGCCAAGTCATGACAAACATGTGAATGACAAAATGCATAAGTTGAATGTAGATATATGATTTACACAGGGTCACATAACAATCTGTTCATGACAGGAATGTGTCATTTCATATTCACTGTCCATGAGACCTACAATGACCTACCAGAAGAAACACCAATGACTTGGAGATTAGATTAAGAGAGCTCTAGTCAATAGTTTTGGGCAGAACATTCTCAAGATGCGGTGAATCTTTAGTCTGCCCAAGTGTGGACATCAAGTCAGATGTTATAATGTTATAACAGCATCTACACAGACAGAACAGCACAGACGGGTTCCAGGTTTCAGCTCATGTTCACCAAAGAGAGTCAGCTCCTGACCTGAAGATGAAAGGACTGATCATGTCCCACCAGTGCAGAAACAAGGAACAGACAGGGGGGCTATGTTAAACACATGACCAGCTCGGATTCTGAAGGTCGTTAGAAGAGGATACAAGTTCTCCAACAGCATGAAGCACATGACCAGCTCGGATTCTGAAGGTTGTTAGAAGAATATACAAGTTCTCCAACAGCATGAAGCACATGACCAGCTCGGATTCTGAAGGTTGTTAGAAGAGGATACAAGTTCTCCAACAGCATGAAGCACATGACCAGCTCGGATTCTGAAGGTTGTTAGAAGAGGATACAAGTTCTCCAACAGCATGAAGCACACATGACCATCTCGGATTCTGAAGGTTGTTAGAAGAGGATACAAGTTCTCCAACAGCATGAAGCACATGACCAGCTCGGATTCTGAAGGTTGTTAGAAGAGGATACAAGTTCTCCAACAGCATGAAGCACATGACCAGCTCGGATTCTGAAGGTTGTTAGAAGAGGATACAAGTTCTCCAACAGCATGAAGCACATGACCATCTCGGATTCTGAAGGTTGTTAGAAGAGGATACAAGTTCTCCAACAGCATGAAGCACATGACCAGCTCGGATTTTGAAGGTTGTTAGAAGAGGATACAAGTTCTCCTACAGCATGAAGCACATGACCATCTCGGATTCTGAAGGTTGTTAGAAGAGGATACAAGTTCTCCAACAGCATGAAGCACATGAACAGCCCGGATTCTGAAGGTTGTTAGAAGAGGATACAAGTTCTCCAACAGCATGAAGCACATGACCAGCTCGGATTCTGAAGGTTGTTAGAAGAGGATACAAGTTCTCCAACAGCATGAAGCACATGACCAGCTCGGATTCTGAAGGTTGTTAGAAGAGGATACAAGTTCTCCAACAGCATGAAGCACATGACCAGCTGCGGATTCTGAAGGTTGTTAGAAGAGGATACAAGTTCTCCAACAGCATGAAGCACACAGGGCAGATGTCTGTATCAGGGAGGGTCCAAGTTGACAACTGCAAACTAGAGCACGCAAACAGACTGACTGACTGAGTTTTGGTTTTGCGCCGCATTTAGCAATATTCCAGCAACATCACGACGGGGGACACCAGAAATGGGCTCCACACATTGTACCCATGTGGGGATTCGAACCCGGGTCTTCGGCGTGACGAACCAACGCTTTAACTACTAGGCTACCCCACCGCCCCCACACAAACAGAACATGAAAGCTATTCGCTACTGAAGAACTCAGACCTTCCCATGGCTTTTATTCCCAGGTCGTCCTAGGTCCTTGCCATGGCTGTGTTGGATAAGTGCACCACTCATCCCCCAGTAGAGTCACATGGTGGACTCGTAAAGGCATTCCTGTTGCTGACAAATATGACCCCGCTTATCCAAATGCTAGATCAAGGAATTGTAAAGCCATTCAAGGCACTCTACCTGAGATATCTCATCAGTGCAATAGTAGATAGGGGACTGAACCCCATGCTAAAGACATAAGAAGTGGTTCACACAAACAGGGCCTGTTGGAAAGAGATGCCAGCCATCATCAGATGGCCAGATGAAGGGACTTGGGGCTGAAGATTTCATGGGTCAAAGAGCACTGTGGTGTTCTATTGTGGTGTTCTACTGTTACATCATCAACACAGGATCCTGAAGCACTGGTGTTCTATTGTGGTGTTCTACTGCGGTGTTCTGTGGTGTTCTACTGTTACATCATCAACACAGGATCCTGGAGCTCTGTGGTGTTCTACTGTTACATCATCAACACAGGATCCTGGAGCACTGTGGTGTTCTACTGTTACATCATCAACACAGGATCCTGGAGCACTGTGGTGTTCTACTGTTACATCATCAACACAGGATCCTTGAGCACTGTGTAGTTCTACTGTTACATCATCAACACAGGATCCTTGAGCACTGTGTAGTTCTACTGTTACATCATCAACACAGGATCCTGGAGCACTGTGGTGTTCTACTGTTACATCATCAACACAGGATCCTTGAGCACTGTGGTGTTCTATTACATCATCAACACAGGATCCTTGAGCACTGTGGTGTTCTACTGTTACATCATCAACACAGGATCCTTGAGCACTGTGGTGTTCTACTGTGGTGTTCTACTATTACATCATCAACACAGGATCCTTGAGCACTGTGGTGTTCTACTGTGGTGTTCTACTATTACATCATCAACACAGGATCCTTGAGCACTGTGGTGTTCTACTGTGGTGTTCTACTGTTACATCAACACAGGATCCTTGAGCACTGTGGTGTTCTACTGTGGTGTTCTACTGTTACATCAACACAGGATCCTTGAGCACTGTGGTGTTCTACTGTTACATCATCAACACGGGATCCTTGAGCACTGTGGTGTTCTACTGTGGTGTTCTACTGTTACATCATCAACACAGGATCCTGGAGCACTGTGGTGTTCTACTGTTACATCATCAACACAGGATCCTTGAGCACTGTGGTGTTCTACTGTTACATCATCAACACAGGATCCTTGAGCACTGTGGTGTTCTACTGTTACATCATCAACACAGGATCCTTGAGCACTGTGGTGTTCTACTGTGGTGTTCTACTGTTACATCATCAACACAGAAGCTTGGAGTACACTGGTGTTCTGTGTTGCTTGACAACAAAGGATTTACATGGATGAGCACTGTGTTGTTGTGAGATGACCCATTAACTTCTTTGAGGATCAGAAGTTGGAGCAGTAAGGAATGATAGGAATATATTGATATACGGTAACAACTTCTGTATTTCAGTGAGACTGATGTTTCATTGTCTAACTACAGATTGCTTAAGATTAGATGGACACATAAACACATGAAAGGAGTAACACGGCCCCTAATGCTTCCCTGTAAGCGTGAAGAAACTGTTGGGGATGTATTTCCTACCTAACATGAGAATTTGAAGGCATTTCGAGAAATTCCAGTGATCAGTAAACTGCTCTATCTCCAGTAAGTAGTTATATGTATGACCTCAGAGCTACCTCTTTTGGTCAGTGCAACCACATGCATTTGGTCTCTACACACTATGTCTTTTGCTTTCTCTTGGATGAAAACATCGTTGTATTCTGTCTGGCAACCCTCTCTCACAGAGCAGACCTTCCTACCTTAACTGAAGTACCAGTAGCGAGGTCTGAACTCGGGTGTCTGACATTTAGTACCGAAGTACCAGCAGCGAGGTCTGAACTCGGGTGTCTGACATTTAGTACCAAAGTACCAGCAGCGAGGTCTGAACTCGGGTGTGTGACATTTAGTACCGAAGTACCAGCAGCGAGGTCTGAATTTGGGTGTCTGACATTTAGTACCGAAGTACCAGCAGCGAGGTCTGAACTCGGGTGTCTGACATTTAGACAACAAACTTGCTTCATTGAGTGAAAGGTGTCACATGCATGACTGGATGGGCGGTAGAGTGCCTATCTGCACAATTTGTAGTGTTTCTCTGGCACCATGGCTCATTTTGACAGGAGTGTCTCACAGAACAGCACACTTTGACAGGAGTGTCTCACAGAACAGCACACTTTGACAGGAGTGTCTCACAGAACAGCACACTTTGACAGGAGTGTCTCACAGAACAGCACACTTTGACAGGAGTGTCTCACAGAACAGCACACTTTCACTTCCTTTATTTACTCACTTTCCCTTCCTGCAACCTTCACCTTATTGTCAGCAGACAATGTAACCTGGAGCAAAAAGACATGGAGGCAGTCACAAAGGGGATTCAACAATGAAGGAGAAGACCCACAACTGACATGGTTAACTGTTGATTAGAAAGTGAGAAAACTTGAACTTATGCCTTGTCATTTGAGAAACTCAGTGATTACAAACTCCACATCCTTGGTGAGCATTTGGCAGTTGATGAGGTTACAGTTTGGGTTTCAGTCATCCAGGGGTCTTTTCATTGATTTTGACGAGATTCAACTACCGTGCGAAAGACGTAACGATGTATACTAGAGGTTAACTGCATTCATTGAAGACAATCTCCTCAAACAAGAAGTTGGTAATTCACACCATTGTGAAGACAAGGTTTCATCATCCATGAAAAACTTACTCATATCCCAAGCTCTGAAAATTCAAATGTTTGATGTATTAGATATGTACAGAGGATGCACACCATTACATGCCATGTACAACTACAGGAAAATCATCACCCACTGACTAGCCCCATCTGTGGCAGGATGAAGGAACTACAACATTTTTTTAGCAAATTGAAAGCATGCAATATTGCAGACTACTTGATGGCACAAATCCTGATTGGTGAACGGCCTGACTTGGACTCAGTCAGTCGATGACACAGGAGCCAACTTAGGTGAGGAAAACACATCCGCTCTGACTGACTGAGTTTAGTTTTATGCCGCTTTTAGCAATATTCCAGCAATATCAGGGCGGTGGACACAAGAAATGGGCTTCACACATTGTAACCATGTGGGGAATCAAATCCCGGATCTACGGCATGACAAGCGAACACTTTAACCACTAGGCTACCCCACCCGCTCTGAGAGTTCAAGATACTCAATCACCATCCAGTCAGATTCAACATGTTAAACTCAACTGCCACTGCCCTGCCCTGGGGTTCCCCACGTCTGATACACCCCATTGGGACAGATCGCTGACCTTGCGGTATAGCGATTAAGTGCCTCCTCCTGTGTGATGTCTTCACTGAGAGCTACCCGAACCTATTACACTGTCACTAAATCAGTCAACAGTAAATGTTGAGCACAATGAAAGTGTGTCATGGTTGGTCCTGCATATGGTGATCTAGTTCATTTGATTGTTGATGATCTGTGCCGACACTCTACCTCTGAACAACTGTCTGCTAGTTGAGGTTGCAGACACAAGTCTGTTGTAGAGATGATGTAAGCTTGTGTGACACACAGTGCCCCAGGCCTCGGGAGATCTGCAGCGATGTTGGTCTGTTGCACTAGATCCTCAGACTGCCACCTCACTCACTGATAAGCCTAGTGTGACCTGCTGTGTATGTCAAAATATTCAGAGAAGTTCTTTGTGACTATTAGTATGTCACTTGTAGCTCTTATTGGAAAAAGTATTGGAACTTAGTTACACATTCTTTAAAATAATTATTAATAATGGCAGATTTATAAGGCTGTCCATTTCTTTTCCAGAATAAATGTGCCTCAATACTGGAATTTTAATAATAACTCTCAGATGGTGACGCTACATTAAGGCTATCACACTGTAAGATGTCACAGATACTCAATATATAATAGATACATTGTAGACTTTTTTGTTTCAGTTCTTGTTTCCCTTTTCAGACTGGGTGACTTGGTTAATTGCGTGTACCCACGGTGGATTGTACCTCACAATAATCACTGATATACCTCGAGTAGTAGATACAATGATTGTCCGGGACCAGGTCCAACAAAAGCCTCTGCAAAACGTTATTTCACAAATAAGGCTTTGGTCGGGCCCTTAGCTCTTGCTACCATTACCCCATCTGCTTTCCCAACCTATAAAAATTTCAGCCGCCAGCGGGATACGAACTCCACATGTACGCCCCGCTTAACCGACATGGCTGAAGTATGCCGTGTTGACAGGAGGTAACACTGTGCCGTACGGTACGATCAATAATTCCGCCCTTACAAACCCTCTGCCTGGCCCATCCCTCAAGTAGTACAAGTTCGGCTCGTCTGCTTTGATGTCCACTTTATCTATGTTGTAAGTTTTGACTGACCATATAGGATCGGTGGCTCGCTTACGACTATCACCCTCGTGTTCCCCAGGCTGGTATAGATACCTCACTAGGGCCCTATCTGGTATCTGTTTCTCCTTCCCACGCAATGGAGCAGCCGACTCTGACACTATTGATTTTAGTTTGATAGCCGGTTTCTTGCCGGTGAGACGGGTGACTTCATGGTTGATTGCCGACACCACCTTGGGTAACCTCGTGACCCATTCAGTCGATCGTTTTCCCGGGGTGGCCATCTCCCTCGCATACTGATGGCCGAATAAGCGCTCAGCGAAAGTCCTATTAAATCTCTTAACTATGGCTTGGCTGCGATGGGCTCCAGCCGTACCACGCCTGACCTTTGTATCGTGTTTGGCTAGCAGTTGTGACACGACACCCATGAACTCCCGCCCGGGGTCAACTTGTAGCTCTGTTGGCCACGTCAGCGGACTGCGTTTGTATATGCGTTCGAATCCGCGGGCTACCTGGACCGAATCTTTCGCTGTCAAGGGTTCGGCTTCCTTGTAGCGACTGGCCACGTCCACTATAGTTAAGGCATACTTATACCTCTTGTCGTGGGGTAGGAACAGTAGGTCTGCCTGGTGAACGCTATTGGGTATGTTAATACCAAACTTCCTTCTAGGCACGTAGCGTGGTGGCGGTAAATAGATCTGCCACAGGGCTTGTTTTTCAAGCCACGCTTTGGCCTCCTCCGGCGGTACTCGCGCCATTTTAGCCAGCTTATCTACAGCGCTAGCTCCTTTCCAGTACCCACGCGGGCTATAGTAAATAGCCTCAAACTTTCTCTGGTTCCGTGACATATATATATCTATGTTCTTGGTTCAATTTTCTCATGCCCGTATGCGTACGTGTTTATCCCATCAATAGCTATCCAACGTTTAGTGTCCATCGGTGACAGGGACGTCTTGTTTATAGTCATCCCGTATATCTTATGCCCATCACTTCTAAGTGTGTTCATTTTATGTCTAAAGGTACGGGTCTTGAACAGAGCTTCCTTGAATCTGGCGTGTTTGATGTGTTGTTTCACCACGTACTTCTTAACACCCTTAGCCTTCCGGATCTCACTATTGTCGGCTTTCAGTATGGAGTACATCTTAGGCCTCAACCCTATGTACTCGGCTATGGGCGTGCCATCACACTCGTCCTTCATCTTACCTAGGACCTTTTTATTTACCGTGCTGTGTATGGCATGGTCCTTGGGTAGTCGCTGGTGTCGCATAAAATCAAGGTGTTTTTTCATGTCATCGCATTACCGCCCTCGGTTCGAATCTCCATCAGCAGGGAATCCGTGTCAGTGTATAGCACTTCACACCTGTCGTCGTACTGTTTCTTAAGCTCGTTGTAGTAAAAGTCGTACATCAGGTGTTTGGATAAATCGAGGATGCTCATCCCCACGTAAACAGGCCAGTTGAATTTTATATGGCTTTTCTTCATGTGTAGGGCAACTAGGTCATCGGTGAATATCTTGCTACGGTTGAATGCCGGACTGGCTATCAGTCTCCTGAGCTTGTCTTCCTCATTCGACCGAACCAGCTTCACGGTCACGCGTTTCCTCAGGTTCTCCATAGTCTTACCGAATGAGCTGTTGTTCATGAGCTTGTAGAGGTTTTTCTCAAAGTCACTGGTGGCAAGCTTTCGGAGGTCTGTGTTCATTCTGATGTAGGGCTCCATCCATGGGCTCTGGTTGAACACGCACACTGTGTATTTTGGTCAGCCTCATACCCAAATCGACAGGTACAGCTGTAGGTTGCGATAGTGAACGATGTACTTGGTCTTATTCATTAAGTTAGGCACGAAGTTTTCAACGCTCTGCCACACGCCCACCTAACAAGTTATGTTGGTACTCAGACATCCAGTCTGGGTTAACCCTCATCGTTCAGCCAGGGGTAGCTGTTGTGTGATGTGTGTAATGCCTTGGGGTATTCCAAGTCAACCTCGAGGATATAACCTTTGTTCGAATCTGGTGCGATGCTCATAACATCGAATCGGACGATACCCAACCGATCTCATGTGGCGCATTCGAATCCCCTGTGGGTAGATACTGGCTCATGGCCCAGCCGTTACAGGTTGTTTGGCGTCGAGGTAGAGAATGTGATTGGTTGGCTTGCTCGGTCGTAGCCCTTCACGTATTGATTATTTGCCTTGGCGTATCATTTTGGTTGCCATGGAGATCCCGCCTGCAAAGCCTTTCTCAATGAATAGGTGCATGTCATAATCTGTAAGCAATTCCAACTTAACTCCGGTCTTTTAAGCAAGGCATCCCACCTACAGACCTGGGCTGGTGTAATACCATGCAAGGTCGAGTTTATACTGCTTGAAACATGTCCGCCTAAACGTCTCAAACACGTCGGCTAACAGCAGTACATCTGTCCTCAAGTACAGGTCGTGATAGTCACCCAGATTCCTACAACCCAGTTTATTCCATACATTAATAGCGTGTGAGTAATCGTCTTGGGATATTTCCGAGTCGGTCAGATTGCTGTAAAATTCTCTGATGGGGAGTAGTCTGGTCTCAACGAACTTGGCCCAACTATCCATGTACTCATAGGGGTACACACCCTTCCTCATCAACAGGGGTCTAGTCTCGGCGTCTGTGTATCGATCGGTAAAGGGGAAGGTATCATTGGCCTTGACCAGACTGTCGAAAGTGACCATACAAGAGGAATTGAACGCAGTCGATGAACCTAAGGCCGTTTAAGCTGAAGGAGATGTATCTCTCCATGTTGTTGGGGATGCCGCGTTATATTACCATCGATTTTCGCGATGGCCTGCATGATCAAATGAGAGTCATACCCTCTCAAGTTGTGAAAGACAACGGGATGTTTATTATCTTAGGGTTGATTCTAAGCTTGAGGTTACACGCGCTGTGAGCGGCACCTCTATGCTTACCGGTTACGTGACAGTGATCTCTCACCGAATCACCATTCAGTGGTGAGTCACACACATGACAATTAGTGCTACAGGCGTGAGCTAGTCGGTCGGCTCGGGTCATACACATGGGAGCGATTGTATACAGCGCATTCCTGATAATTTTTTCTTCCTCCTGCAAACACTTTAGAAACCTTTCAGCCGCGTCGGGACCCCTGTACACTACCGGAGCTTTCGTTTCCCCATCACAACGGACGACAATGTATCCAAACCCACAGGCTTCATGCTCCTGTATTTTGTGTGTGAAGCTCTCACCTGTGGGTAGAGCATTGGGGACACCCCCGGCAGCCTCAACAGGTTTAACCAAGGCTTCAAAGTCGGCGTATATAACATAAGGCACAGACATTTGGTTCTTGTGGTTGTCGAAATTTAGGATATTGTCACCTTCCTTAGGCATGTCGACTCGTATGGCCGTCTGCCCCACACCTTGACAATCCTCCCGGTGGGATTCTAATAAATCAGCTCGGCTGAAACCGTGCAGGCATCGCACACAAAAGTGTTTTTTCCCAACGTGTTTCGACTGATCGTGCAACAACCGACTGAGATGTTTTATCCACGTGTAGTGATACTTTTCACCTCGTTGGCTCATGAATATATTGATAACTTGGCGACCCTCCTCCCCCAACACTGGGCTGACCCTGTGTACTATTTTTGTGTTGCCTTCATGCCCAAAGACGTTATAAGCTAGATTATTCTGTTTTTCTACTTTAGTGATCTGGGATATGGGGGTTGGTTCATCTATACCATCCCAGTTGAGCCCATCATCTTGGGGATAGCTAGAAAGCCTGTCTGAATGAGTGTCAGCTGGAAACAAGGCTGACCTGGTAGCTACCCTCAAGCAATCGTCTCCTCTATTCTTAACGTTTACCATGGCCTGTTTTTTCCTATAGTAGGGGGGTAAGTCTAGGTATGACCCACCTCTGAACGGCACGTAGTTAGCTATGTCTAGATAGACATTATCGATTTTATCTACAGCCCACCCGGACCCCAAGTGTGTGTAGCGTTCTAGGTATTCTCGTATCTGCTGAAAACTGGTATCGATTGATGCGTCTATGGTCTCTGTATGAGTGACGACTTGCTGTTTACCTCGGAAGTAAGGCTGAACGTACTCAGTGACACTATTCCCTGTCTGCTTATCGAGCGACATTTTAACTGTGATCTGAAACTTGATACTTCCCAGACTGTTTAGTTCCTGATTGACCTTATCAGCTATCAGAGGCTTGATACCTGTGATTTCTATGTTCCTATCAACATGCATGCGCCAGCCTCTCAAATAGTTACCTACAGCGCGCTCAGTGCGCACGAACTGTAGGTCAATAGCTCTATTCTGCCGTAACAGTTCTACAATATCCCCCTAAACCCAAATTGCGTACCTCGGCTTGTAATTGTTTTACAGTGGGAGGTTTGGCTACGGGGGCATGTGATAACAATGTGACTAACCCGGCTCTCCCCAGGTTGGAATAACCCGTGAGCCCAAGCTGTTTTGCTTGAGCTTTTAATTGTTTTACCGTGGGAGGGGCTTGTATGTTAAGTAATCTCAACAAGGCTGGCTTCCGCATTCGAGAATACCCGATCACACCACGGCGTCTGGCGATTTGTTTGGGCTCGCGTATAGTAGTCATAGTTGTGTACACACCTAAGAGAATCAATGTCTAATTGGACCGCCATAAAGGTAAAAAATTAGTAAATATCGAGATACACCTTATCGATTATTCCCTCGACCCACCCGGAACATGTGCAGCATAGTAGGGTGTTTTGTATTACTTGCAACAAGTCGTCAACAAGTATATCTATCTCCCCATGCACATCTACTCGCCCCCCATCAAAGTAATTCCAAGTGTGTCCAGCCCATGGCATATCAAACCCTACTTTTACCATGATTGTAAACGAGCACCTCTTATATAGTTCACTAATAATCATGGGTTTGAGGGCACTAATATCTATACTTTCCCCCACATCCATCTGCCAGCTTCTCAGGCAACCTTCCCTGGGCTCGATTTCCACAAACATAGTTATACCTAGGTGTGCACAATGTCTAATTGGGGTATATCCTGAGAAGTCGCCTACGTTCTTTTATGTAGGCCTTTTTATTCTCGTAGATGAGGTGATGTCTGACTACGTTCGCTCCGTGAGCTTTACATAGACAGTAGTGCCCTTTAACCCCTATACCACACACAGAACACGAGTAGTTAGGGCTTCCCATGTAGAAACAACAGTACCCCTCTGTCCTACATTTCTTACCACAGGGTTCTTTCTTCCCCATAAGTATGTATTCGCATCGGTATGGAGCAGGTCTCATGTTTAGCATACTTATATGAGTACTTAGTCTAATTGTTTTGCAACCAACGCAGTCGCTGCTATACCCAGCTCTATGAAGACCAGTTCACGGTCCATTTGTCCCTTGGATGGTGTGTAGTACTGAGCGAGTGTAGGTTTATTGAGGGGTTCCAATCGCTTACCAGTTAATAAGAAGTATTCTCTGCCAAGTCAGTCGACATCGTGGAATGTTTGAACGGCATGGTTTTCACGCCTGAGTTGTTCGTTAATGTAATCGATCCTCTGGAGGCGCTTAGCGTACTCGATTATCAGCGGCCTGTAATTTCTCAATAGCGAGATCGTGCCGCTTTCTTTCTTCCTGTATTTCAGCCGTGTGACTCTCGTAGTTTCTGAGAGAGGAAATTACTCCCGAAAATGCCAGGGCATTTACTAACGCACCACCGACCATCATGGCTATCATTGGCCATCCTATATTTATTTCATAATATTTTCAGGTATTATCCCTTATTTTACTAGGATGTCTTTTGTAGCCATCGCCATACCAAGGTTCATTATGAGCATACCCATATCCTGCAGGTTGAAATCTAGCTTGATAGTAGGTTGTTTAAGCATCATTTTGGTCAACCGAAGCTGCACCCTACTGCTAGACTGGCGACCACGGTGGCGTGGTATGCGTCGTTGACGAACGTTTTCCCCTCAGACATTATGTATATGATACAAAAATATATATTTTATTGCATGATATGTGGGTTGACCTCTAATTGTGGGGGTTTCTCCCTTGGTCGTGTATATAACCATGAGATAGCCACGGCAGCAGTTGCGCATACAACCAACAAGAGTCGAGACGGGTGGGTCACCGTGATAATTTTATGTTGGTTACACCACCGTTTTTTACCGGCAGCTACTCTCTTAGGATTCTTCTGCCTGGTGACTGTGGGAGGGGTCTCCACCAGTTGTTGGCTCTCCTCGGGAGGGTTCACCTCCTTGGGGGTCTCCTCCAACGTGTGGGTCTCCTCTGAAGGGGTCTGGGTCTGTGCAGCATCCATCCTTTATACTATTATTATTATTTTTCCTCTCAAATTGACAATGCTTTGCCGTGATAATCACCGCCATCACCGGGGCTAACAACATACCGTATTTGTGGTACAGCTCGCAGCTGATAGAGCTCAAGGCGTGTTCGATAAAAGGGTCTTTCTCGAGGTCTTCCCACAGGTAAAGTCGGCGCTCCTGGGGGATGGGAAGGAAGTACGACGCAATACCAGTGTATATCTGGGTCATAGCCGATCCTATTGTTTTTGTCATCTCTGCACCTAGTCTAGCCTCGTATCTAGCGTACAGCTTATCGATTTCTTCGGCTGACATTTTGTGAATTTTATCGGCAGTGTAGTCTCCAAAGTAATGTTTGGCTTTGCCACCAACAGCCAACGCCACCAGTTTCTCTCGCTTATCATCATCCACCTGTGGTGATTGGGGTACCAACAGTTGCTCTAGCAATTCCTCACACTCCATCTTATAATGTGATAAGTAAGTTTTAGTTTTAACAATATAATACCCTATGCAGGCAAAACACAGAGAAATGAAGGTTAAGTTGCACACGACGAACACTTCAAATACCATAGCTATAAGTGCTAAGTTTTACTTAGCATTGCTTAGCATTTGCTTAGCATTGCTTAGCTAAAACACCCTATAGGCCACGGGTTGGCCGGTCTTGAGCACGAGCTTAGCGTGTTTAGTTTCAGCGAGCTGTTTCTTCACACGTTCCCGTTCTAATTTGCTCATCACATCGTTCTCTCTCAAACACTCTTCGAACGTAATCCCTGTCCTTGCAGTGAAATAAGGCCACCCATCGCGTCTGCTCCTTAGGTCTTTCAACACCGAAGTTGAACTTCGTCAGCACCCAGACGCTGTGATTTATGCAATCGACCGGAGAAGGCCAGGTACGATAGCATGTCTCTTCTTTTTTGTTATCTCGCGATTAGCGCTGCAGTCATCCAGTATGAACAACGTCGACTCCCCTTTAAATTTCTCGTGAAGAGCTTTCAACCAGTCCTGCAGGCGTGTTCCCGGTCGACTCTGTGTAATCGCTCTGGGTCCGTCATCACCTGGGTCTTTCCGTGTACGTTTTATTCATGCTCAGAGTAGGGCACATGATAACGATGTGGTCGAACACATCCCTGTAGTACCCCTCCAACATATCCAACACGAAAACAGTCTTCCCACAGCCAGTCTGCCCGCACACTATGGCGCAGTGTGGGTCGCGGGGCAAATCAGTAGGCAAATCAATAGATGGCTTGCACGAATCTCCCATTGTCTATATTAAGTTGCGCATCCATAATAACGTACAGATATAATTTCAACTTGCCAGCGGATTGAGCCTTCTAGTAGGTTATCCCCTCGCTGCCGTTGTCTATGCGGCGGCCGCTACCGTGCAGTTTATCGTCATCCGTGGATCGCATGTCCAACCACAGCGCGTACTTGGTGGTCAGGTATTCACCGATTTGCACGGAGGATAGGTCCAGGTCCTTGGTTATGTATGGGTGTTGTTTGATGACCGGTAGCTTTTTTATCTCATCCCACTGCTGGTATGCCCTCATACCATGACTGAACAGCTGGTTGGGCACGCCCTCGATGGTCACTTCCACCTTTTCAATCTCGAGGTTGAAAAACTTCTCGCTGTCCCTCCGGACGGCTTTCGTAATCCTCCACGGGGGCGAACCAGGATACCTTTTCATCGATCGCGCCGCACGCTTCAGGTTGATATTCCACACAGTGTCGCTCTTATCCCGCCCACGATAGATCTATGCCTCAGTATGAGATCGTACAGGATGGCCGAATTCCCGAAAGTAATCGCTTTCAACCTGCCTGGCCAGCTCCTCGGGCTAGTGACCATGTCAAACTCCAGAGATGTTGTCTATGGTGTAACTGGCCTCATCGCCGCTCGGGCGACGCACTACTTTGCTGTAGTCGCTTAAGCGTGAGCTCGTATTCAAGCCTATCACCCAGCGCCGCCTGGTAAAACGGCGATGTTCCGTGAGCAACTTCGAAGTCGAAGCGCACGCAGAATCTGTTCCCCGCACGCTTTGGCGATGGCCTTTTCACCGTCCGTGATCTTGTCTAACTGGTCTTGGCGTGAAGCCGCACTCTATGCGCAACCGGGTTGATTTGCTGATGCCCTGATACACATCATTGATGCGTTCTCCCTCGCTTTTCCAGAGGTCCCCGTAGCAGTGAAAGACGTCGCTGTTGTCGATGCTCAGCACCTCGTTACCGGTGATCTTGATGGTGGTTTTCTTGATGATGGCTCGACCTACGCTCCGCACTAGCTCGCGTTTGTCGTTGGTGGAGGTCAACGTGAGGTTGAACGCCAATCGAACAGTGCCTGGTACAATGAGGTCATTCACGCCAAGGTTTGGAAATCTAACCAGCAGCGTTTGATTCTGGTCTATCTTGCTGGGATTGTTGGTGATGGTCACCGACTGGCGCACGGCTTTGATGCCTAGAGGCTCTCTTGATCTTCTCAAAGGATCTAGTTTTCTACCATACATTGTTATATAAATGAAATATATAAGTTTTAATACTAAATAATGGCCGAGTACATCCCTATGGAGGATATGTGGGATGATAGTGCCCAGGAATTCGAGGATGATGACACCACATTCACGCAAGGCAACGAACTCGTGAAGCAGGCCGCAAACGGGTTTTACGATGGTTTAAAAGGGATAAAATTACGTAGAGCCGTGGGGGCTAGACTATTCCAAGTTTTTTGTCGATGGCAAGGGCACGCTGCAATTGAGGGCTCACCCGGAGATCGATCTCATGAATAAGCGCACGAGAGAACCGCTTGCCTTATCAACACTGGGCAGTCGCCATGGGGCACTTTATCCGGCGATGAACTAGGTTTCATAGATTACGTGGCGCGACTACCTAAAACCCTTCCCCTTCAAGATCTGCAAGACATCAGGGTGCCATATCGGATCAAGACATGACTGATAACATTGAAAAGCTGTTGGCCACCTACCACGACAAACCCTTACCCGGATTCGAATTTACCGCTCGGGAACTGCGGGGGCTGGACATGGCCATGCAAACCATTTGCGGACATCTCGTGAACAACACTTCCAAACTGGACGCGATAGACGACCACATCGCCCATGAAAAGGTCAAACTCGGTGAAACAGAGGACGAGTCTCTGAAAGCCACCATCGAGGAACGAATACGTAATTTGGAAGAGGAAAGGAAGACCCGTCTGGAAACGGCATCCTCCTTCCGAGACCAGCTTCGATCCCAGGTCAGCCGTGCGCGGGAAACTGTTGATCGAGTCCTCCACCAAGACACCACGTTAGCTGACAGGATTCAGATCCTATTCCGGGATCAGGGATCAAGGGATCACCATCGTCAGCATTCTGACTGCATTGGGCTTCATCATATCAACCCTGGTGGTGTCATTGACGCCTGCCGGCGGCAGTGGTACACCAACACCAACACCACCAAGTGGTGGGGGTGTCAAAGACTGGGTAAAAAAACACCTGAAATCCCTAGGGGAAGCCCTGGCTAAACTGGCTGGTAAGGCTGCTGAAGCCCTGCCCGGCATCCTGGGTAGCATCGTCTCGTGGCTGCTGAGCGCTCTGGCTAAAACTGCCACGTGGTTTGACCAAAACCTGTGGGCAGCCATCGTCGCCATGGTGGTTTTGGTGTACGTAGCGGCTAAGGAATTTTTAACCAAATAAGTCCCAAAGCTACCCCACCAACCACCAGGGCCGTTTTACGATCGATATGCTGCTGATTGGACGCCTGAATGTGTGGGGTCACCCCCACAGGGGGTGTTGGTTGAACCCTAGGCTCCGGGGGTGGCGCCACTATACCCGTTTCACCGGTCGTGGGTGGTGGGACGTGGGTGATGTTGACATCGAGGTTGACGCCCAACTTTTGACCCAACGTGGCTATGACTATTTCGTTGTTGTAGCCCACCACTTTTTTTACTCTCAGTTGCATATCGCTCGGAGCCATGTACAACCCCACATCAAACACGTAGTCGACTTTCGACCTGGCATATTCCAACACGTCTTGGTAGCGTTTGATGGCACTCGGGAGATCAACTGGAGCATTGATAGCTTTCTTAACGTTTTCAACGAACTGTTCCTGCGCGCCGTAAGCAGTCCCCTTACCAAGGATGTTGGAGCGCATTTGCATCGGGTGAAACCGGCACGAGTGAACCCTTTCGGCGTGTCCAGCATGAACTTTTTCCAGTCATCCGTTGCCCCCTGCTCGAACCTCCAGACTCGGTAATCCTTGCTGTTGTTGAAAGCCATGTAACGGTCATCCCACTCGTTCGTTGTGAGGTGATGATACGACTTGTATCCCCATTCTTTCAACTTCTCGCTGGCATCCACGAGGTGCATATTGTGAACGATGGGGATACCCAACCCGTGGTTCGGCCCCGGCAAACGCCAATCCGTCTTCGGGTTTAGTTCGAATTCGTTGCAAATACGTTCGTAGGCCCGTCTATCGTACTGGTTGTTTACTGCGTCCCATGCGTCGTCCTGTGGGAGCGGGGCGCTGATCTCTTTAAGGATACGCCTGACCTGGTAGTACACGTGAAACATGAACACAGACTGACTCAGTGGTCCACGCCGAGTGTCGGTCAATGTCACACCACACCCCGTTGTAGCGCACCACACGCCGAAGTTTAGTTGATTCTGCCAGAACTGCATCGGGTTGTTGAACCAAGCGTGGACTGCCTTGACGTTAGTCACCGAAAGCTTATACTTGTCGAACACATCTAAAAGCCGGAAGTTGAAATACATCCCATCAGCGACTACGATCTTCATGGGTGAGAAATTTACGTCCAGTTTAGGGTAAAACACTCCAGGGGAGTACATTTTAAAACTATTATATAATGAGCATATATACTCTAACATGTACATAACACTTCTAGGAATAACGAGCAATGAGACCGTTCAGCTGGCGCATGCGATCGATAACACGTCGGGTCAACTCGAAGTCGCACTGTGCGATATCACCTACCTGCCGCGATGGACTAACATCAACGCTAGCAACAATAAACTGTTCGTAGGTGGCGCTCGCAACCAGATAACTGACGGCTACTACAGCGTGTGCTCTCTAAGCGACGAGGTCTTCAAACCCCTGGGAGCCGAACTCAAGATGAACGACTCAAAGGGTACAGTGGTGTTAATCAACAACGGAAGAAACTCCTTGAGGCTCGGTCGACCATTGGCGAGGACACTCGGTATGTCACCTGATGAGGTAAAACCAACAACTACCGTCACAGGCACGAAGTTACCCGAACCTAGTACCGTGCACCGAGCTGTGCATTCATCTCAGCCAGGTTAGCACAACGGACAACATTCAAGGGGTCACCCTTCCACTATACTGAGAGCCGTGCGGTGAAAACGGAGAAATACAACGACGGCAGAACCGATCGCTTTCACATGGCAGTATAAGAGGTTAACCCAGGGCAACATCCCTGAGCTGATAATATTGGTGTTAGATATAAATCATAATCTCGTGAATATAGGATACCTTAGCATAACGCTGCACATAAAATGACCCACGCACAAGGCCCCGGGATGAAGTTGAAAAAATGCATCAATGTGGGGATCTCCGACTTCGGGGACACACGCGGATTCGGACGACCCGGAGTAGATGGTAAATTGTACCTTGCAACTGAAAACAGTATTTACAACTGGCGTTGAAGTCCCTCCAATGGTACTAGCAATCTAAGTGATATGGTAGATACCTCAGGAGCGGTCGTCAACACTAAGTACACCCTTGTCAACACCGGTGATGATAACTGGATAATATACCCATCGTTCGGGGGCAAACTGTTCGACTTAGACGTCACATCGTCTATCACCAAAAATAAGCCATATACGCTCGTCTTCACCGATGATGACAAGTGGGTGTTATTACCAGATAAAGTCGACTGGTTTCTCAACATTAGGCTCGGCTCCCCCTACGTGTTCACGGATAACAAAGACAACTACCTAAACAAAGTCGTGAACAACGGAATCCTGCTCGTGGCTTACGTCCCGACTCAGAGACGTAGCGTAGTCATCAGCCCACTCTCCAGTATGGCAGCCCACATGCTATCAGGTAAACCGAACATGCAAAACGTGGTATTGCAGTTGGTGTCTGAATTCGAAGGCGTGGTCACCATCCTGGAGAGTCCACCGGCGAACTCAACACTGATCATCCAAGTCTACCTAGGGGAACCATCGCGGATGATGTCGAATCGCGAAGGGGGTCAAACCCGTGGGGAAACAACACCAGTATCACGCTTGCAACGCTTACGCTTTGGGTGGGTGTCGACTCCAAAACCAGTCTGCAGTGTCACCGCGATCGTGGAAGACACTATATCACTAACCAAGATCTTCCTACCCGACAACATACACTTCATGGGGGGTAAGTGCACCCCTGAACTATTATCAGAAAACCAGTTGGAAATTATATCGTAATAGTATTATAGCAATGTCTTGGCTTCGCCCCAACACTACACTTAACGACCTTGGGGACACGGAGGGATTCGATCAACCTGGTGAGGAAGACACCTCATACGTCCTACACTTGAAAGACAACGTGTATAGGCGGGCGGCAATGACAATCAGGGGCCTAGGAGACATAGAGGGGTTCGACCAGCGTGGCCAGAACGACGACTCATACGTCTTACGCTTTAAAACGGTGTGTACATAACGGCAGGACCTGGCAGTCTTAAAAGAACCCAAATGGGCGATCAACGTGACCCTCAAGACCTTATATCTCACTAGACAAATATGGCTATGTCTCTGACATTAGGAACAACGGTACCTTGATCACGTCTTTCATTCCAACTGGAAGGATGGTAGTTTCTAACTCCCTATATTGTCCGAGGGACAACCTGTTAGTTTCATCCAGGCGGTCCCAGTTAATAGCCACCCACCCCGATACCATAGCAGGGGTTAGGGCTATGGCCCCAGAATCCACACTCATCATAGAAGTCGCCTACAAGGGTAAGATTGATGATTCAGACGGCTTTGACCCACCCACAAACTTGCAACTTTTACCCGGTGTGACAATACGTTGGGGTGACAACCCCTTAACATCAGGTTTTTTACCTTGCAGATTCGTTATACGATTGGGATTACTACCCCTCATAATAAACTGCAATGATGTTGATATAGACCAGAAATTACCTATTGACCCTTCCCGTATCTACACATACTAGAATCTAAGTCTCATAAGCCTCAGGTACGTTGAACTACTATTAACTGAAGCCCAATTAAAAAATATCTCATAAGATATATTATAGGCACACAGAATGGGGCTATACCCAGTCGTAGAGGAAGTAGCGAAGACCCTTGAAACTGTAGACGGGTTCCGCTTGAGACAGTTATGTGATGTAAAACGTCAACTAGAACAAGACCGCGACACGCGGAAAGCACTATATAAGAAGTACCATAAAGCTTTCAATGCCGTGGACGGGACTGATACTACCCTTATGGCAACCAGCATGGGACCAGGGGCGGCCGGTGTTAGGTTGTTAGCCACCATCGTGGCTGCACCTATAGTGCTAGGTATTGAAATAACAGCTGGGGTGACAGGGGTGTTAGGGTTGGTGCTTAAATTTGTATCACGCAGACTGCATCGTAAAGCGTTGAAACACGACGAGATCAGGGTTCTGGCTGAAGCAAAGTTGAACACGGTAAGTGAGCGTATTTCCACGGCACTCACTGACAGTAAGATCTCAGATGAGGAGTTTCGTTCAATCCTCTCTGAACTCACAAAATATAACAAAATGAAACAAGAGATTCGATCCAAGTCTCGTAAGTCTACTACTATCAGCGAGGACGAAAAAAAAAGTACATAGAACAGGGGATACAAAAGCCCGGCAAGCCTTTATTACGAACACCAAAGAGATCATAGGCGATTCACATTAAACTGTTTCATCGAGGTCAACGCGTGACATAGTGTCATAGCGGCACGTGGAGCTATACAACATAGATAAAGTGGACATGAAATCAGACGAACCTACCTTGTATTACTTGACGTATGGGCCAGGCAGAGGACTATTGATCGTAGTGTTACCTCCTGTCAACAGCACGTGATGCGTAGGTGCGCGTGATCTACCCGTTAAATTGACCTACTTCAACTAAGTCCGCGGTAGCTCAGTCGGTTGAGTGGTGCGACCCATTATGTATAGTCTGCGCAAGCTGTACATGTGGGTTCGTATCCCGCCGTCACAACTTTGTGTGATGTGAGGGTCTCTCACGGTGAGAGACACAATTGCCCTTGGGAGGAAGCGCAATACATTTCTATTTCTCCCTTTGGGAATTGTGGTTGCCGGGGACATTTTACTACTTTTTCATATCGGCTCTTGAAATTTTTATAGGTTGGGAAAGCAGTAGGGGTAATGGTAGCAAGAGCTAAGGGCCCAACCAAAGCCTTATTTGTGAAATAAGGCTTTGCAGAGGCTTTTGTTGGACCTGGTTTCCCTTCCTCAGGGTTGTCATAACTCTTTACCTGTTGAATCTCTGAAGCCCCCAAACAATGAACATTCATGACATTTGTGTGGCCTGGACCTAAAATACACTGGCTGCCTTGTTGCTGTTTGGCTGAAACAATATTGATGCATTGTTCAATTCCAACTCAACTAGAGTTGTCATTATATACTAGGTGTCTTAATATACTGGGTGTCATATACTAGGTGTCTTAATATACTGGGTGTCATTATATACTAGGTGTCTTAATATACTGGGTGTCTTAATATACTGGGTGTCATTATATACTGGGTATCATTATATACTGGGTGTCTTAATATACTGGGTGTCATTATATACTGGGTGTCTTAATATACTGGGTGTCATTATATACTGGGTGTCATTATATACTGGGTGTCTTAATATACTGGGTGTCATTATATACTGGGTGTCTTAATATACTGGGTGTCATATACTAGGTGTCTTAATATACTGGGTGTCTTAATATACTAGGTGTCTTAATATACTGGGTGTCTTAATATACTGGGTGTCTTAATATACTGGGTGCTCTTGTGACAGCAACTAAGTTTTGACAGAGTTATGTCTTGTGCGGCTGGAAGAGTCTGATTTGCGAGTTATATTTGTGTGTGCAACTGGTCAAGGAACCTATATTAACTGTATTATTACTGCTTGGTAGTCATTCAAAAACAAATACTTGTGATCTAGTTAGAATCAGTCAGTAATCTCTCTTTTATCAGAGATTTTTTATGAATATGCAAAGGTTTTACATGACACCCACCAAGAGCACCCTGCATAATGCATCTATCTAGACGAATACTAAAGTGGTCAAATCCTACTGCTGGGGTGTAGCCACAAGGACATAAATAAATGGCAGAAGGTCTTGCAGATGTCAACATCCATCTTTATCCACCAGGTCATTTACAATTATTTGTATGCAACATATGCAGTCTACTTAATGTGGACAACTGTTCTGACTGTTGTTTCTCGGGAGACATCACAAACACATGGTATATAATTATGTACATGGGTTTAATCACAGCTTACATCAAGGAGGAGCATGATACGCCTGTAGTGAAGGACGAACATACATCATGGTTACACATGGCTGACAGCATGCACTAGGGTCAAGGACACTGAGTATTGTTGATAATTGGTTTGGACACTGAAGCCAACATTAGATAACCTATACTTGCAGCTGACAGGACACGCGCCGAATGTGTCCACTGTATGAGAACTGTGTGTCTGCACTGTGTACCCCGCTGTCACAGGACAACCGTGCAGACACAGCTCTACTGAAGACATACCCCGAAGACACAAGTTTACACTATAGGCTTGCAGACACAGAATCATTACAGCCTTAAAGCCCCAGCTTCACTGTAGAGCCTTGCATACACAGGTTCACTTGAAAGACACAACAAAGCCTAGCAGGTAAACATATGCTGGAAGGCCTTGGAGACAGGAAGGTGGATGTCAGCTTTGACAATGTGCTTAGTCATTAGTGCACAGTGCTGTAAATAGATTCACCGTCTGTAGTTCTACTGATCCCGACTCTCATATTAATCCAAAGAACGTTGTAAGTACTCTCTCCCCAACATCCATCTCCTACCCACATAATAGTCTCTTACAAACACATGTATGGGCTCGGAGTCATGTCAAATGAAATATTGCATAAACTTCACGTAACTCTGACAACGCCTCGGCACCAGACACTGGATAAAGGAACAAGTTGGAACAGGATTTCTGTTTTGTTGAAGGGTCCAATAATACAAATTATAATTCGGTTACGAAATACTGAACTCTGGAAGAATACCAACGGGTTAGAGGAACCTTCCTATGAATGCTATTCATGCACTGATGAAGCTATTAAGAAATCACCGCCAAAAAGTCTCACAACTGAGATTCAATTACCATGGTTCCACTGCTGAATAGTACTCTTGATGTGATAGATATTCTGAAAGCCTCAATGAAACCGGGCTATACATTTCATTTATCTTCAAGAAATTACAGAAACTGCAACAAAACCCCAGACTATTTAATCTGTTCATGTTACATGCTAAACAAGAAGCTAGCCCCTCAGTAGCACTAGGTATTGTATGTACAATCTCTACCATATTTACACATATCACACAATTGTATATTTTGTTGAACCAACAACTCAACCAGTGATCAAGGCAGAATACTGCATATATTCTCATCCACCCACATCATGCAGGAAGTGATGCCTACCCACACCACCCACTCAATCAAAGTATGCCACCCAGCCACACCACCCACCCACCTCCATCATCCACCTATCACACCCCGTCAAGTTGCGCCATTTAGAAACTGAGTATTTCATCAATCAATATTTAGAATAAACCTGACAAATTCTAATTGTTCTCTGGCAATATCATCAACCATGTATTCAGACAAAGCATCCTCATTATTATTCCATAGCACGTACCAATCAAAGCAACAGTCAATTTAGTCATCATAGTGAGCATGCTGGCTCTGAGACAATATAACAAAGTGAAGCTTGTGCCTGTATAGATACCCGTCTTCCAGACAGGCTATGGGAAACAGAGGACAGCACAGGAGGGTGCTGGTGTGGAATGACTAGGATCATGATGTTGCTGTTGATGATGTTGCTGCGGAAGCTGCAGACGCTGCTGTATACAGACTGGCCTGACACAAGGTCAGAGTATGATTACAATTTAAATGGGCAACTGTGTTGAGATGAAGTCTGTCGGAAACAAGAATCATGGAACGCCAAATGCCACCACCAAATCCTCTTTGTGCTGGATTTTCACGTCTTTCATTGCCTTGGCTGCCTTGGCCGCCACACTTGTAATCTGAAACACAACCATATGACAATAGCAAACTTGGTGACACATCATCATACATCTGTCATCTGTATGTCACCATACACCTACCATCTGTATGTCATCATACACCTACCATCTGTATGTCATCATACACCTACCATCTGTATCTCACCATACACCTACCATCTGTATCTCACCATACACCTACCATCTGTATCTCACCATACATCTACCATCTGTATCTCACCATACACCTACCATCTGTATCTCACCATACACCTACCATCTGTATCTCACCATACATCTACCATCTGTATGTCACCATACACCTACCATCTGTATCTCACCATACACCTACCATCTGTATGTCACCATACACCTACCATCTGTATCTCACCATACATCTACCATCTGTATCTCACCATACATCTACCATCTGTATGTCACCATACATCTACCATCTGTATGTCACCATACACCTACCATCTGTATCTCACAATACACCTACCATCTGTATCTCACCATACACCTACCATCTGTATCTCACCATACACCTACCATCTGTATCTCACCATACACCTACCATCTGTATGTCACCATACACCTACCATCTGTATCTCACCATACATCTACCATCTGTATCTCATCATACACCTACCATCTGTATCTCACCATACACCTACCATCTGTATGTCACCATACACCTACCATCTGTATCTCACCATACACCTACCATGTATCTCACCATACATCTACCATCTGTATGTCATCATACACCTACCATCTGCATCTCACCATACACCTACCATCTGTATCTCACCATACATCTACCATCTGTATCTCACCATACACCTACCATCTGTATGTCATCATACACCTACCATCTGTATGTCACCATACACCTACCATCTGTATCTCACCATACACCTACCATCTGTATGTCACCATACACCTACCATGTATCTCACCATACACCTACCATCTGTATCTCACCATACACCTACCATCTGTATGTCATCATACACCTACCATCTGTATGTCACCATACACCTACCATCTGTATCTCACCATACACCTACCATCTGTATCTCACCATACACCTACCATCTGCATGTCATCATACACCTACCATCTGTATGTCACCATACACCTACCATCTGTATCTCACCATACACCTACCATCTGTATCTCACCATACACCTACCATGTATCTCACCATACATCTACCATCTGTATGTCATCATACACCTACCATCTATATGTCACCATACACCTACCATCTGCATGTCATCATACACCTACCACCTGCATCTCATCATACACCTACCATCTGTATGTCATCATACATCTGCCATCTATGTCACCATACACCTGCCATCTGTATGGCATCATACACCTGCCATCTATGTCTTCATACACCTGCCATCTGTATGTCATCATACACCTACCATCTATATGTCATCATACACCTACCATCTGTATGTCACCATACACCTACCATCTACATGTCATCATACACCTACCATCTGTATGTCACCATACACCTACCATCCGTATGTCACCATACACCTACCATCTGTATATCATACACCTACCATCTGTATGTCATCATAAACCTACCATCTGTATGTCTGCTAGTGTGACCGGAGGGGCAGCCAGCACCATCTGCGGGGCTGAAATCCCGTTGGGCAGTGATGGACGATATGACTTGGCTCTTCCATGGCCACTCATCACCATATTCAGTCGATTGCTGCAGAGAAAATGTAAAGACATTCAAGTTAACACCGAGAACCTTTTTGTTTGTCTGCCCCAATCTCTTCTTTGACTGGCATTCTCCCAATATCTGTCAACATTACATGTCTATCACTCCATGTGTTTACTGGTGTGTTCAAAAGTACCTGTCTAGCCTCTCACATGGGTTTATTCTGTGTACAATGGCTATGTATCAATCTGTCTAAAGCAAGTTCAGATCTACGTGTCCACAAAGGGCTTCCTATCTACCTGTCCACAAAGGGCGTCCTATCTACCTGTCCACAACGGACTTCCTATCTACCTGTCCACAACGGACTACCTATCTACCTGTCCACAATGGGCTTCCTATCTACCTGTCCACAATGGACTACCTATCTACCTGTCCACAATGGGCTTCCTATCTACCTGTCCACAATGGACTTCCTATCTACCTGTCCACAATGGGCTTCCTATCTACCTGTCCACAATGGGCTTCCTATCTACCTGTCCACAATGGGCTTCCTATCTACCTGTCCACAAAGGGCTTCCTATCTACCTGTCCACAAAGGGCGTCCTATCTACCTGTCCACAATGGACTTCCTATCTACCTGTCCACAACGGACTACCTATCCACAAAGGGCTTCCTATCTACCTGTCCACAATGGGCTTCCTATCCACAAAGGGCTTCCTATCTACCTGTCCACAAAGGGCTTCCTATCTACCTGTCCACAATGGACTACCTATCTACCTGTCCACAAAGGGCTTCCTATCTACCTGTCCACAATGGACTACCTATCTACCTGTCCACAATGGACTTCCTATCTACCTGTCCACAATGGACTTCCTATCTACCTGTCCACAAAGGGCTTCCTATCTACCTGTCCACAATGGACTACCTATCTACCTGTCCACAATGGGCTTCCTATCTACCTGTGCACAATGGGCTTCCTATCTACCTGTCCACAATGGGCTTCCTATCTACCTGTCCACAATGGGCTTCCTATCTACCTGTACACAATGGGTCGCTTCTACTAGTGGTGTAAAGATACAGCAGTCAAGTAATGTATCACGATACAAGGCTCATGATACAACACATTGATTTCCAACTCCTGTACCACAGTACACATTCATTACACTACAAATTACAAGTAACATTGATGCAAAACATGAATAATGACAAATTTTTCAAGAACCAGTTTATGCAGATTCTCAATTATCTTCTAGTTTGCAACGTTTTACAGTACCCACAAACTTACATTTCTCCCCTACAATTTCCCATCTTTGCTGTCTGTGATATAGAAAATAACGATTCACCTGCAGCAAGGGAGAGACTATGAACTTAAGAAATGAAAGTACTGTCTCAAGATATGAATCATATTACACCCATACTATCAGGATACATAACATATACGGCCTCATCATATCTACAAGTCATTCATAGGTTCATATCTACCTGTCTATAATAGTTTCATATCTACCTGTCTATAATAGTTTCATATCTACCTGTATTGCCTTGCTCTGTCATGGTATTCATGTTGCTCCATAGTCTGGGAGTCTGTGGATGTCACGTCTATCACATCCCTGTAACATACAGTGTATCACATCCCTGTAACATACAGTGTATCACATCCCTGTAACATACAGTGTATCACATCCCTGTAACATACAGTGTCGTGGTTACATATCTGTTACTCACCAGGGTCTCTCTAGTTGTTCATGCACAAAAAAAGGGACTCACCAGGGTCTGTCAAGCTGTTAATGCACACAGGGACTCACCTAGCTGTCTTGTTAAGTATCCGGCTCAGTGCTGACTGTTCATCCCCCTTCTGGGATGCCTGTGTGTACTGGGACCCACTTCTCTCTCTGTAACCATGACAACCAGGCATTAATTCTTTGTATTGGGACAATTATCACAGTTTACACACTCACACACACACACACACACCACTTCTAGACTGTCATGGCTACTGACATGGTAGAGCTGGCAATGGCCAGCATCAAGCAGCTTACTGGATAATGAAGACTGTAAGTGTAACATCTCACTCAGTAAATACTAGTCTGATCCATTTGTTCTGTCCAGCCATTGATACCTGCCAACTGTATATCATAGATGATGCAGTGTAGCTAGACACCACCCACCTGTCACAGGAAGATTCACTTACCTAGGGCACGACTGGTTGTACCCAAGTGACTTGATTAACCTATAGGACTGTTCATAATTTATGGCTAGGGGGGTGATGATGATTATAAAGGTAGGGGTGGGTGTGTGTCTGTCACCCATTTTGTGTGTGTGTGTGTGTGTGTGTGTGTGTGTGTGTGTGTGTGTGTGTGTGTGTGTGTGTGTGTGTGTGTGTGTGTGTGTGTGTGTGTGTGTGTGAGAGAGATAAATTTTGTACATGTTTTAGGGGGTCAGCACCTGTACATAAAAATATCTAAATATTATGCTTTAAAAATCTGGGAAGGGGAGGAGGGGCTGGTGGTCGTCATTGACTTTGTAAATGACATGCAGGTGAGCTGACTTACCCAGGTATCAACTGGTTGTAACCAGGTCAGCTGACTTACCCAGGTATTGGCTGGTTGTGGTCTGGAGGGGACGGGTTGAGGAGACGAGTTCTCTCTGTCGGACTGATGAGCTGGATAAAGGAACGTGTTACCATAAATTACAGTAACTTACTTTTCAGCCAAGAAGGTTATGTAGTAAAAGCCATGCTTAGTTTCAAAGGATAAAAAAACACAAATAATATGTGTACCTACCTATCATTTTAAATGAATTTTATCAAAATGCCAGTTACAGTTAACCACTGTTATTTTATTGCAATTAACACAATTCATGACATTGACAATTCTCATTCTGTATGAATCCTTGAATGCAGGAATCAATAAACACAAGAGTTGATACACTTCACACATATATTTACAATGCAACACATAGATTATTGACTGATTCTCTGACTAGAACTGCGGTTTGCACACAAACATTTGTACTGGTTATCACTAGTGGTCAGGAGTGATTTACTAACAGACAGATAAAATCCATCACTACTCTGATCCTAGAACATGGACAGTCCCAGGAAATGCTGCTGACAGTGTAGTCATCATGTTTATCACACCTCACTATCACACATTCTTGTTGCTGAATACAGACTTTTGTATTGCAATGTACGGTCTGCCTTTCACCCGCATTGGGAAATGCACTGCAATGCATCAGAGATTTTTCATTTACATTTTCATAAGTTAATTAGAATTATACACTGTAACATGCAGTAAAAATTACATTGACAGTCATTGCATACCTTCAGTGGATTCTGAATTCAGGTGAACCTACAGGTGATATCAAACTTGGTCAATGAATAGGTGAAATTTACAACAACAAAATCATGCCATGCTGGCTCGCCACTTAAGTTCAATTTCCTGGTCAGCTGGGAAATGCTTTATAAGATTACTGTGTGTATTTTCTCATAAGCAGGAAAATAGAAATAAACCCTACACAACATTTCCCTAACCTACCTGTGATGCACTTAAAATGACCTAACTTCATACATTTTAGATGCTGCATTGATGGACAAAAACTGATTTGAAACTACATACTTGGCAGGAATGATTATTAGAAAGAATAATACATAGAGAATACTACACGAGGTCTCATTACATATGAATTATACGAAACGAGTGTCCTTTCGCTCGGTCAGAACCATAGGAAGGTCACGAGTTTTGTATAATTCATATGTAATGAGACCGAGTGTGGTATTTTATTTATTACCAACGTCTTACATGCATTAAATTGACAAAATAGCGTATTTTTTATATTTCTATGGTTTCAAACAGAAACTGGTTTCATAAAGAGGTTGCGGAAGAGTTTTGTACTGTAGTACAATATTTGCATGATCGTCAAAGACCGTAATGATCGCCACTGCCTTGGTAACGGCGTCCAATGATGCATGTCAGTTGTCATCATACCATTGCAGCCTCCTACAGTAACCTACTCTGTAGCACCCCCGCTTCTTGGTTTGCAGTTGCTTCATCTGGCTAACATCACAGGTGGAAACATTGGCGTGCTATGTTTTAGACGGATATAATGTCTCAGTTCGACTCACAATTAAACAGCGACACAGCAACATTCGGCATAATGTTTACATTCCCAATGCATTTAAGTTGTAGAATGAATGAATTCACGTGTTTGTTATCAATGAAAGAATAGTTACGTCAGAATGTGACCTAATTGAGAGGTCATCGGTTATCCAATCAAATCGTTAGAATCTCAGGTCAAGTCGTTACGACACAGGTCAACGTGATACCACACTCGTGTGACGTACGAGGTTAGTATGCAACTACCCATATGTTGACCACGTGGGTAATAAATTACATTTACATGTTATCCTAATGCACATTTTATCATATACTTTAAAAGTAATAATAACAACCATAAGCATAGTCCTTGGGTACAGCTGATTGTCATAGTCACATATTTTGTCACTAATGGAATATTTTAACCAGTCACTATATGGGCCTTGTGCAGTTTTTCTATTTCATTTAATATTTAAGTCAAAGTATGGCATGTATCCATTGCTGCCAAATAAAATTAGTCTCAAGGCATCAATAGTTAATAATGGTGAGTTGTCAGTTATTGTGTTTGTAACTGTTATGTTTTGACCAAATAAATATAAACAATATGGAACATACTTTGGAAGAAAACAATAATTTTGATTACAAACATAGGTTCAGATATACAAGTACAATGAACAGCTTTTAAGACTAGATTATGTAATATAAGGATAAAATTGTGTATGTCAATAAGTGCTCATTGTTGTATTTGCTACACTGCTGTGTTCTTTTTATCAGTAGTACAACCTAAACTCAAGAAAAAATTGTGTACTTGTATTTTGCAATAATAAACTGCTACATTTACAAATTTACTGCAACATGTATTGCTGAAAATTTCCACTGCAGTATACCCCACCATTACAGTTTACCATCTCCAATATAAAAAATTAACATATCCTGCATATCCAGGTGCAGTTGCCAAGGTTACTGCATCCCCTCATGTCCTAGATGCACCCTTACACTTCAACATACCATCTCTTAAATATAAAAACATTCTGGAAATTGAAAAACATAGTTTGTAGTTGTACATTCTATCATAATGTAATGTCAGCTAAACTGATGAACAAGATGACGACAAAAGTCAAAATATACTTGCATTCATCTGAAGTAAACTTTGGATGTATGGAGATTAAAAAAAAACTTATTTTTTGTAAAAACCCAAACTATTAATGCAACTTGACAATTTCCCTTTTCACAACTTAGTTGACCGTGCCGTACCAAGTTTTCGGGGGAACCATGTTTTCGGGGTATGTCTTTTTCCCGTAATTTCTAGCGTACAGAGAGATGACAGCACCACCTGTAAACACCGTCTCCAGTGCAGAAGCTTCCGTGGCAACCGGGACACAAAATGTTTGAAATACCCAGCTTTCATGTAAATTGTGACCTAAATTTCTGTCAAAGTACTAAAATTCTACCCTAGAAAGTAATGCACTTTCAGAACCTTCATAAATGTGATCATAACTTTTGAAATAAAGGTCGTAACTTGTCAAGCGGACCATCGTCTGCTAGAGTGAAAAGGCAAGCATAAACATCACGTGACTCTAATGGAATGTTGCCGACGTAATAAAAAAACTATGGAAGACCGAATTGGTCATCTCTTACATATTTCTGCTTGACTTTTCATTAAAATGCCACGTTGTATTTGTTGACTTCTTGGGAGAAGAATGCATCACCTGGGCTTCCATACAAGGTCGTGACCCCACGCTATAACGAGTAACCCGAAAACATGGTACGTCACTTCACGCGCTGGGGGACAGACACAAAATGTTCGCTGCATTGGAAACCAGCGGACGACAGAACATTCTGACAATAAACTTATGAAAGGTGAGATGATATTTAATTCGTTGGTTTCACATTAATTTTCGACTCGATGTGCGCATGCGTAGAGCGTGTAAAAATATCCACTGGTCAGTTCCGGTTTGGTCGTATTAGCGATATTGTAAACACGCTCTAAATAAATGCTGTATAAAAATTATTTACGCGTGGCAACTGTTCATAGTTGAGTACATACATCAATTTGCCTATGCTTTTCTATACTTGATGTCCTATTTTGGTGGCATTGCATCAGAGATGTGTTTTTTTTTACTTGTGAGAAGGGGATGTGCAGGAAGGACAGTGGACGGGTGGTGGTGAGATGTGTTTATACAAGAGCTTGTTAACAAACGTTAAGCTATTTATTTAACCGGTCCGGTCTCTTCCATTCATAAATGAATTGAGATTAGTTAAATTCGACATAAAACCATATATTTGTTTTGATTTTTGCTTACTTTAGAGTGCGTTTACACTATCGGTAAAGCTTACGACCAAACTGGAATTGGCCTGAGGATATTTTTACACGCTCTGCGCATGCGCACAGCGAGTCTAAAATTAATGTGAAACCAACGCATTACGGAATTACGGTTTTGATAATCTACTGATACGCAATAATTCACATGATCATCTTTGCGTTATTACCCCGAAAACAGGTTCCACCATGGTACTTCATGTTTTTGTTAAAATGAATTTAGATACTGACTTAAAAATACCAATGTAAGATTTGTCTGTTTGAAAAAATATGACAGTTTCGAACAGCGTTTTTATGCTAATGACTAAAAGACACTCGGAGTCTCGGTATGTCAGCGTCACATGATGGATACCGAGCGGGTTCAGTTGCAACCTTCGAAACATTGTTGGAACAGAGGGCACTCGCCGATTCTTGAAAATCAGGTAGTCAATCAGTCGTTTGTTTGCAGACGTTGCCATGCAGAACAATCATGTTACCTTCAGATGTGTCTGGGAGGCGTGTGTAATGTAAACAGGGAAGTCGGGTCACATAATGCCTGCGATAACACTGTAACAAGTATGCCATCCCCACGGTGCGTAAACATATCCACCAGAAAGATCACTTGTGGTGCTCAAAGGTTCTTAGGACAGTCGGCATAATTACCCCGTCATCTTTATCGTCGTCACTACTGTAGCAACATCCCATTTTGTAAGCTCATATGCAAACTGTTCATCGGTCTTCTCTTCCTCATATGACATACGCTTCGCACTGAATGGTGTGGACTATACTATTGGCTGAAATATGTCGAAATAAATCAAGACATATTTTAGCAATTTACTTCACAACACATTTGTAACTGATGAACACAATATTTCTATAAACGACCGACAATATCAATTTACAAGACCCTGAAGGATCGTGAAAGTCCGACAAGAAATCCCGATTCGCCGCTGAGCTATTTTGTCGTTTCAAGATGGCCGCGCCCATGACAAACTTAGGGAAAACATGGGTTGCAACCATAAATCCACTTCTACGCATTTGTAAGCAAAAAGGTTACAGTTATAGGTGCTACAGTTTTGCAAAGCAATCAATAGCGCGTATGCTCGAAAAGTCGCCGATTCAAGACAATGTACAAGTGAAGGTACGGAAGTGAAAATAGAACCGAAAACAAATCGTGTAAAGGACCATTAATTGTTTGTGGTCTCTTTTAGAGTACTATACTAGTAATAGCACAGCTGGCCTGTAACCATGTGAACTTGTCATATCGAGTCGTACATTGTCGTCTATAAACGTCATCTATTGTCTACTTCCCCCAAATGACTTGATGAAATCTGCTGAAATGTATCCTCGCTTACCATGAGGGGATTCAAGTTTGTTCAAGGTCTCAAAATCAGAAGTTCAATATGATGACGTAACTTTCTTTGATTTGTTTACGAAAATATACTACTAAACGAAAAGGGACAGAGGTCTACAGCAGTGTTGGGAAATTGCGCCTCTCGGCTAGGAAATATGTAGAATCATTAATCTATAACACTATATTAACTAGGGGTGAAACGGTATACCACGGTGTTAGTAGAACCGTGGTATTTTGCCTTTGGTTCGGTATACCGTAATCCAATCCAAAAATTCGGTATTTTCGGTATACGTACCATCATTTATTAACATTTTAAACCCTTTTCTAAAATGTCTAGAAATCGAATCATTTTGTCAAATTCTTTGCTAGATGGCCGCTATTTTCCTGGAAGTAAGTTCTCATATACTGAACCGAAACGGACTGAACCGAAGACTTTGTACCGTAATACGTACCGTACCGTGGTAAGAGCATACCGTTTCACCCCTAATATTAATAGGACAACACCTCAATGGTTCTAGGCAAAAGAAAGTTTTGTATGAAAAACAAAAACGCTGGTACAGGATTGAAGCCAAGCAGGAAATATAACAATGCAGCTGTCCGAAAACGTCGTACAACTTGTGCTTTTTTTTCAAAACATGAAAAACAAAATTGTGGGACATTGGTCCAAATGCATGTGCATGATTGTGGCATAAATACAGATGTTAGACAGAGCAAGCTTGCTGTAACAAAAAAACACCACAAATTTGCCAAGACTTATGTTATACAATGAGACAAGGTTATCGGTATGGCCAATATGGAAGCTTCACAATGTCAGCTGGCAAGAACCTTCAACTGCGGCCAGGCCACCATGAGCAAATTGATAAACCACTACCAGCAAACAGGCCAGACCCAAGTCTACCCTAGATCTGGAAGACCAAAAGTCATGACACTGGCCGAAGACTGCTACATTCAGCAGATGCAGCTCCCAAACATATTCAGACAAACAGTGCTTCAATAATGATAATAATAATAATAGGCCATTTATATAGTGCCTTTCCACGTCACAGGGATATGCTCAATGACTTGGTATGGCTGGTATATGAGATTACCGCCCCTTCCATGGAACATTAACGCAGACTGCAACAGACAAGAACTGTACGTCTGTGGTAGCATCATATGCAGTTTTTATATGTTATGATAAAATATATTTCAAATTAAAATGAAATCGGTGAAGAAATAAAGATTTTAGAAAATTCTAAGGTTACACTGTTATATATAATACACAAGGGAAGACACTCCTGATGCTAAAAACCTGATCGACAAGCGGGCAGCCTGACTTTTTTAACGTGCAGTTCAAATGGGCAGTTTCACCCAAAAATTGTGTTGAGCTTGAAGGTAATTCTTTTACTATACGTCAGTGTTCACGAATAGCGTCTGACCCTCTGACAAATCCGGCAGATTCGCTAACAGTCAGACAGAAGTCTACAACCTGCCGGCCCCAGTGTCTGACTGTATATTTCACAATGACTTTGACTGAAGTTATTTAATGTGACACGTGACACTTGTTTTCTGTTTATAAATTTTATGTTTGTTAATAATTTCAATGTCAATTATAAGAAATATTAAATCTGAAATGTATGTATAATTTTATTTCATGGGTCCTGTGCATTTTCAATGGGTCAGACAGACATCTGAAACTTACAGGACCAAATGTCCTGTGACTTTGAAACACCATTCGTGAACACTGTACGTAGTATTCAATTTGTCTAACTGCATTTCATATTTGACCACAGACCCTCGCAATGGCACTACCCTCTGCTGTGAACAAACGTTTGGCCTCTCTTCGGTAAAAATCGACAGTTTCTGTAAATCTCTGAATGACTTGGAAACAGAAAATGGCTCTCACTGGTCAATTTCCACATGTTGTTGGAAACATGAAAATTGTGTTTTCCCACCTTCGTGGAAATTGATCAATTAGAGCTGTTTTCCTGGGGTAACGGGTCATTCAGAGATTTACAGAAACTGTCCGTAATTACCTAAATATGATGCGGTGCCTTGGATGCAACTTTGGTCCTTAACTTGTTTAATATCTCCCTAAATACACAAGTCTGAAAAAATTGAAGGTTTAAACATAAGATGTTTTTCAGGGTTGGGTTCGAGCAATACGTGGACATCGTGATGTCATCTTCTTACACGTCTCTGATGGGTCCTGTGTCAAACCACTCCAGGTTGTGGCAGACCCAAGCCTTTGTGGCAGGTAGGTGCAGTTATTTCAATCACTTTGATGAAATGGGTCTGTCAGATACATGAAGTGGGTGTGTGAGAATGAAGTGGGTATGTCAGGTACTGAAGTGGGTGTGTCAGGTACTGAAGTGGGTGTGTCAGATACATGAAGTGGGTGTGTCAGGTATATGGAGTGGGTGTGTCATGTATAAGAAGTGGATGTGTCAGATACATGAAGTGGGTGTGTCAGGTATATGAACTGGGTATGTCAGGTACTGAAGTGGGTGTGTCAGATACATGAAGTGGGTGTGTCAGGTATATGGAATGGGTGTGTCATGTATATGAAGTGGATGTGTCAGATACATGAAGTGGATGTGTCAGATACATGAACTGGATGTGTCAGGTACATGAAGTGGGTGTGTCAGATACATGAAGTGGGTGTGTCAGGTACATGGAGTGGGTGTGTCATGTCTATGAAGAGGATGTGTCAGATACATGAAGTGGGTGTGTCAGATACATGAACTGGATGTGTCAGATACATGAAGTAGGTGCCTCAGATACATGAAGTGGATGTGTCAGATACATGAAGTGGGTGTGTCAGATACATGAAGTGGGTGTGTCAGAGACATGAAGTGGGTGTGTCAGATACTTGAAGTAGGTGTGTCAGGTATATGAAGTGGGTGTGTCAGATACATGGAGTGGGTGTGTCATGTATATGAAGTGGATGTGTCAGGTATATTAAGTGGGTGTGTCAGATACATGAAGTAGGTGTGCCATGTATATGAAGTGGATGTGTCAGGTATATTAAGTGGGTGTGTCAGATACATGAAGTAAGTGTGTCAGAAACATGAAGTAGGTGTGTCAGAGACATGAAGTAGGTGTGTCAGATATATGAAGTGGGTGTGTCAGATACTTGAAGTAGGTGTGTCAGATACATGAAGTGGGTGTGTCAGATACATGAAGTAGGTGTGTCAGATACATGAAGTAGGTGTGTCAGATACATGAAGTAGGTGTGTCAGATACATGAAGTAGGTGTGTCAGATACATGAAGTGGGTGTGTCAGATACATGAAGTGGGTGTGTCAGATACATGAAGTGGGTGTGTCAGGTACGTGAAGTTTGTTGTTGTTGTAGTTGTGTTAAATGTTTTGATACATTGTGGTCATGTGTTGTTGCAGTGATGTGACCTATGGATGCTGTGTGGCCGTGGAGGGCAGTCTGATCGAGAGCTCCCACCCAGGTCAGATGGTGGAGGTGGCTGCACACAGAGTGCAGGTGTTGGGACCTTGTGACCCTGTGGTAGGTATCATATCCCACTCCAGCCCGATGTCTAACACAGGTACACCAACATAGACTGACTTCATCATGTATGGCCCATCTAACCTGACCCAGGTACACCAACATAGACTGCGCGTCACTGTATGGACCGACATCTAACCTGACCCAGGTACACCAACATAGACTGATCATGTATGGCCCATCTAACCTGACCCAGGTACACCAACATAGACTGACTGTATGGCCCATCTAACCTGACCCAGGTACACCAACATAGACTGACTGTATGGCCTATCTAACCTGACCCAGGTACACCAACATAGACAGACTTCATTACTATGGCTCTATCTAACCTGACCCAGGTACACCAACATAGACTGACTTCATGCATGTATGGCCTATCTAACCTGACCCAGGTACACCAACATAGACTGACTTCATCATGTATGGCCTATCTAACCTGACCCAGGTACACCAACATAGACTGACTTCATCATGTATGGCCCATCTAACCTGACTCAGGTACACCAACATAGACTGACTTCATCATGTATGGCCTATCTAACCTTGACCTGCAGGTACACCAACATAGACTGACTTCATCATGTATGGCCCATCTAACCTGACCCAGGTACACCAACATAGACTGACTTCATCATGTATGGTTTATCTAACCCGACCCAGGTACACCAACATAGACTGACTTCATCATGTATGGCCTATCTAACCTGACCCAAGGTAACACCAACATAGACTGACTTTATCATGTATGGCCCATCTAACCTGACCCAGGTACACCAACATAGACTGACTTTCTATCATGTATGGTTTCCATCTAACCTGACTAGGTACACCAACATAGACTGATTCTCACCATGTATGGCCTATCTAACCTGACTCTAGGTACACCTTAACATAGATTCTGACTTTATCTATGTATGTGGTTCCATCTAACCTTGACCTAGGCATATCTAACATAGACTGACTTCTTGATCATGTATGGCCCTTCATCTAACCTGGACCCAGGTACACCAACATAGACTGACTTCTACCATGTATGGCCTATCTAACCTGACTCTAGTAGGTACACTGACATATAGACTGACTTTATCATGTATGGCTAAATATCTTAACTGTCTACCCAGGGGTACACCAACATAGACTGACTTCATCATGTATGGCCCATCTAACCTGACTCCAGGTGGGTACACCAACATAGACTGACTTCTATCATGTATGTGGCCCATCTAACCTGACCCAGCTACACTAACAACATAGATCCTGACTGTATGGTGGCCTATCTAACCTGACTCCAGGTACACCAACATAGACTGACTTCACCATGTATGGCCTATCTAACCTGACTCAGGTACACCAACATAGACTGACTTTATCATGTATGGCCCATCTAACCTGACCCAGGTACACCAACATAGACTGACTTCATCATGTATGGCTCATCTAACCTGACCTCAGGTACACCCAACATAGACTGACTTTCATCATGGTATGGCCCATCTAACCTGACCCAGGTACACCTAACATAGACCTGACTTCACCATGTATGGCCTATCTAACCTGACCCAGGTACACCAACATAGACTGATTTCACCATGTATGGTCTATCTAACCTGACTCAGGGTACACCAACATAGACTGATCTCTTATCATGTATGGCCCATCTAACCTGATTCCAGGTACACCAACATAGACTGATCTCCTCACTCATGTATATTCCATCTAACCCGACCCAGGTACACCAACATAGACTGACTCTCATCATGTATGGGTTTATCTAACCTGGACTAGGTACACCAACATAGACTGACTTCTCATCATGTATGGCCTATCTAACCTGACCCAGGTATACACCAACATAGACTGATTCCCCATCATGTATGGCCCTATCTAACCTGACCCAGGTACACCAACAACATAGACTGACTTCATCATGTATGGCCCATCTAACCTGGACCCAGCTACACCAACATAGACTGACTGTATAATTCCATCTAACCTGACCCAGGTACACCAACATAGACTGACTTCACCATGTATTGTGGCCTATCTAACCTGACGTTAGGTACACCAACATAGACTGACTCCCTTATCATGTATGGCCCATCTAACCTGACCCCAGGTACACCAACATAGACTGACTTCATCATGTATGGCTCCATCTAACCTGACCCAGGTACAATTCAACATAGACTGACTTCTCATCATGTATGGCCCATTCCACCTGACCCAGGTACACCAACATGACTCAGACTGACTTCATCATGTATGGCCTATCTAACCTGACCCAGGTACACCAACATAGACTGACTCATCATGTATGGCCTATCTAACCTTACCTCAGGTACACCAACATAGACTGGACTTCATCATGTATGTCGTTGCTCCATCTAACCTTGGACCCAGGGTAGTACACCAACATAGACCCGGATTTACTCATCATGTATGTCGTCTATCTCACCTGACCCAGGTACACCAACATAGACTGACTCTCATCATGTATGGCCTATCTAACCTGACCCTAGGTACACCAACATAGACTGACTTCATCATGTATGGCCCATCTAACCTGATCCAGGTACACCAACATAGACCGACTTCATCATGTATATTCCATCTAACCTGACCCAGGTACACCAACATAGACTGATTCTTATCATGTATGGCCCATCTAACCTGACCCAGGTACACCAACATAGACTGACTTCATCATGTATGGCTTCCATCTCAATCTCCTGACTCCAGGTACACCAACATAGACTGACTTTCATCATGTATGGCTCTATCTAACTGACCTAGTGGTACACCCGAACATATGGACTGACTTCATCATCTATGGCCTATCTAACCTTGACCCAGGTACACCAACATAGACTGATCTCTATCATGTATGGGTTTATCTAACCTGGACCCACCCAGGTACACCAACATAGGACTGATTCTCATCATGTATGGTTCCATCTAACCTGACCCAGGTACACCAACATAGACTGACTTCACCATATGCATGGTTTATCTAACCTGACCCAGGTACACCAACATAGACTGATTCCCCCATCATGTATGGCTCCATCTAACCTTGACCCAGGTACACCCAACATAGACTGACTTCACCATGTATGGCTATATCTAACTCCTGACTCAGGTACACCAACATAGACTGACTTTATCATGTATATCCCATCTAACCTGACCCAGGTACACCTAACGACTCTGACTTCATCATGGATGGCCCATCTAACCCGACTCTGGTACACCAACATAGGACTGACTTCACCATGTATGGCCTTATCTAACCTTGACTCAGGTACACCAACATAGACTGATTCCCATCATGTATGGCTCCATCTAACCTGACCCAGGTACACCAACATAGACTGATTCATCATGTATGGTCTATCTAACCTGACCCTAGGTAATACCAATCAACATAGACTGACTTCACCATGTATGGTTGGTCCATCTGAACCTGACTCAGGTACAATTCAACATAGACTGATTCTTTATCATGTATGGCCTATCTAACCTGACCTAGGTATTACCAACAGACTGACTTTTATCATGTATGGCTCATTCTAACTCTGACCGCAGGCACAATTCAACATAGACTGACTTTCATCATGTATGGCTCATCTAACCTGACCCAGCTACCAGTTCAACATAGATTGGATCTCTGTATGGCCCATCTAACTCCGACCCAGGTACAATTCAACATAGACTGACTTCACCATGTATGGCCTATCTAACCCGACTCCTAGGTACACCAACATAGACTGATTCTTATCATGTATGGCCCATCTAACCTTTAGACCTAGGTACACCAACATAGACTGACTTCATCATGTATGGCCTACATCTAACCTGACCTAGGTACACCAACATAGACTGATTCCCTCACCATGTATGGCCCTTATCTAACTCCACTCCAGGTGGTCACACCAACATAGACTGACTTTATCATGTATGGCCCATCTAACTCCGGACCCAGGTACACCAACATAGACTGACTTCTATCATGTATGGCCTATCTAATCCTGACCTAGGTACACCAACATAGACTGACTTCATCATGTATGGCCTATCTAACCTGGGACCCCAGGTACACTAACATAGACTGACTTCTCTGGTCATGTATGGCCCATCTAACCTGGGACCCAGGTACACCAACATAGACTGACTTCACCATGTATGGCCTATCTAACCTGACCCAGGTACACCAACATAGACTGACTTCATCATGTATGGCTCCATCTAACCTGACCCAGGTACACCAATAGACACTTCATCATGCTATGGCCTATCTAACCTGTATCGTAGTGAACCTCCTCCTGTATGTACCATTACATGAGGTTGTAACAGCCAGATGTATTCTTCTGTTTCTTAGCCTCCATGTTGTAGTGGTTAGAGGATCCCCGCCAGGCTCACAGGTTCGATCGAGTAGCATCATACCAAAAGAGCGTTAAGCTAATGTTCTTGTTGTTCCCCGCTTGGCCATTAACACAACAAGGACTGGAAACTGGAAGTATAATGTGTCTCTTGTTGGGGTATTCTGCTTCAGTCTGGGCATGGTATCTCAGTGGGATAGCACTATAAATCCATTAAGTCTGGACACATACACATACACATACATACACTTCATCATGTGAGGCAAATATTAAGCAACAACGTTAAACCCCATTTCACATCACCTGTTTTCAGTAAACTTTGTTTTGCATCTTTTAGGAATTTCCATTCAAAGCCAGGAAGAAGCACTCTACAGATTACATCCGCGATGCGTACTCTCATCTCCGACCACGCATCTAACACCTTCAGTTCATTGTTGAGAATCAGGAGTCAAGCCACTGCTGCCTTCCACAAATACTTCCAGGTATACACTGTATTCAGAGAATCTAGATTCTAACCCTTGCACTATTCTTAGTCAACATAGACCCTCCTCCGGTGTAGTAGTGGTTACAGCTGGCCCCACTGAGAGCGGAAGGTCGCTGGTTCAACTCCCGACCGCTGCCATACCAAAAGCGTTAAAATATATGGTACTTGTTGGTCCCTGCCTGGCCTCCGCATTTATGGGTACAACAAGGACTGGTCGGCTTGGAGTCAGTATAATGTGTCTGAGTGGGGGTATTCATGCTTCACTGCGGCATGGTATCTCAGTGGGATAGCACTATGAAACCAGCTTGAAGTCTAAGCAGGCTGGTACAGTCAGCCACATACACATATGCACACGATGCATCGCCATCATATGAGCTAAATATTCTCAAGCACTCCACGTTAAACCCCAATTTCACCTCATCTCACATCTTGGTAGTCAACATCATCATTTGAACAGTGTCTTGTACCCTCAACCCGGGCAGTTCCATGGATCACTTAGATCTGCCCCAACCCAGTCCCTCCACATCCTACACCTGCTCATTCCCTTTGGCAGTATCCTAGCTCCAGCCCCTGGTCTCTATCTCAGTTCTAAGTCTCACACAGTCATAGACCAATGTCACCAGAGCCTGGCCCCCAGTCTTGCCCTATGCCAGTCATCACTTCAGTCTCCAGTTTCACTGCATCCAGTCTCTCGTGTCACCCAAAACCAACATACACAGACTTCTGACATCACCTGCCATCTGATCCCACAGACCTGACATGAGGACGCAATGCCCACACCTGCCACACCTGGCA